>NC_061496.1:4299071-4401571 GCF_022539355.2 Hippoglossus stenolepis
ATATCTATTCTGTTTTGTCTCTGTGGAGCAACGTCTATGCAGAACCTCAAGGGTCACTGGCAGCTCCTCCACAGCTGTGTCCTTCAGTTGACTAGTCAGGGTACTTGCTTTAGTTAGTTGTACAAACAGCGTCTGTCCAACAGATGAATAACATGAAGACGCATTGAGAAATGAAGGAGAGTCCTGCATTGCTTAACTGTGCTGAACTGTCCAAACTGAGGCAGCAGCTGCAATATTTGTCCTCACAGTTTTTGGCAGATGTTTCCACGACACAAGGCCAACAACACATTTGTATAAACTGAATCTGAGGAAATTAAGTTTATTTTCAGATTTTCTGACAGAACGATCGTACTTTTGATCGAGTGTTGCGCTGAAAAGCTGCTTTGCCTATTTTTATTTTTTATTTCATATTTACTTTAGATTGGCTGAGTCAGAGCTGACTTGATCAAATGCAGCGTATTTTGTTTGCTCAATTGATTCAAGCTAATGATTCACAGGGGAGAGAAAACAAACTTTTACAGGAATAATTTTTTTACACTGGATATTAAACAAGAAAGATTACGACAAATAGAATTACTTTTAGTTAATCAATCATGTTATTTTTTTCCTTTAGTGAATTTCTGACTCATTTATCACATTCTGCAATATAAATCGTATGTTGTATATGTACAGAGCCATATTATTAGGAACATATCCTGGAATTCCAGCTTTTGTCAAGTGAGGCCGCTGCTGTGTGTGTGTGTGTGTGTGTGTGTGTGTGTGTGTGTGTGTGTGTGTGTGTGTGTGTGTGTGTGTGGTCACTTCCTCTGTTTTCTTTTCCCCGTGAGTCTGAGTTTATATCTGGAGGTAGGATCAGACTTGTGTAAATCATTGAGCAGCCTCTTTTTGCACAGTTCCTTCTGTGTATTATAGTGTTGCAGTCTCCAGTTTCTTCTTCTGTTTGGCAGTTCAGGGTAATGAGGATAAAATGAACGTAATAACCAGAAGCTGTGTCCTATTTTTCTGGATGCACACGCTGACCTTCGTCAAAAGTCAAGGTAAGACCAAGGATTTCTTGATTATTCAAGTAATTCCTTGATTTTATCGATGCTGAACACGGAAATTGTACAACTATGTATTTATCTCTATAGAACCTCTCCCAGATTGTACACTTCAAGATTTTTTGAATGGGCCCTTGTTTGATTCCAATTTCAACACAACTGGTCTGGAGGCCAGTTACGTTGGCGGGACACAAATAAGCGTGAGCTGCAGTACTGGTTACAGTGGTTTTTCCAACTGCTCTGTATCGAGGGTAAATGGCAGTCGAGAGGCACGAAATGTCAACGTAAGTTATAAACTTTTACCAAACTAAGTATTTCAGTTTATTCTGTTTGATTTACTGTTGGGTTTAAATTATAATGTCCAGTTATCGCTGAATTTACAGTACGTTTCATACATGAAAGGAATTTTTCTCATGAGCTGATTTTCTCTCTCATTCGTATTTTTCAAGCGAGGTCATGTGGTCATGTGATCTTACGGTTTATTTTTCTATGTAGCCCCTTTGGAAATATTTCTCTGTAGTGCACCGCTTACCTCCATTTCAAAGGTTTTCCACTCATCCAATGTATTTCTCTATCGTGTTTTCCCTTCCAGCCCAACAGTGCCCAGTGATCCACGTGAGCAACAACGTGCAGGTGATCGGGGACCCGGAGGAAGCAAACGTTGGCAACGTTGTTCGATTTAGCTGCAAGTCCAACTCGGAGATTCTGAGTGGATCACAAGAGATCTACTGTAATGAAAAGGGAGAGTGGAGCGGAGAAGCTCCGACATGTAAAGGTAAGAGAGAAACGCACACATGCATGAGCCACGACTAATCCACCGGTAACCACCTGCTGGCCGCCGTGTGGCAACCGTAACAACCCACAGGAACCAGTGAGAGATCATCCAGTTAGAGTCGGCAGTCACAACACAGCGTGTTGAATTATTTTCTTTCTGGAGCCGAAACCAAGAATCTCCAGTTTGCTGCAGATGCTGTGACGGTTTTTCTTGGTTGTCAATTTAAGGCTAAAGTGCAAAGAGAGTGAAAAGATAACAGCTATAAACTTAACAGATCACAGAACTGGTTAAGAATGATTGGACTTAGAAATCAATCTCGAAGGAATAGTTTGACATTTGAGTTCAACTTCTTGATAAGAATTAGTTCAGAAGAACAAATCTCACGTCTGCTCTTTAAGTTACAGCGAGTTACAGTTAGCTTAGCTTAGCATAAAGACTGGAAACCGCACCATTTTCATGAATCTTGATTTTTTTCTTTTTTGTTGTAAAATGTCTTAATATTAAAAGTGTAACAACCAACACGTTCTCTCTGTCATGTGCCACACTCCCTCAGCTCCTCTGGCTTGTGAGCAACCACCGCCTCTTGCAAATGGAGACACCAAGAACTCTATGAAGTTCAGCTACAGACAGAATGAAAGGGTTGAATACATCTGTCAGAATTACTACATCATGCAGGGAGGACCCTTCAAAACGTGCAACAACGGTGAATGGACCGGAGAGATAATATGCCTCAGTAAGTCACAACCACATCTTTTACAGGTAGCACTAGTTTTAATTTCCAGTGTTTGGATGACTGCTGCACAGCAAATCTACGGGAGAGGCAGTGAACTCAAAACACAGACAAACTGAAGTTGTCATAATATTACAAAAAATAAAAACGTCATATTTTTGTTCCAGGAATGAAAATGTAAAGTAATGAGAATAAAGTCATAATAAAAAAGAAAAAGTCATAATATTATGCTTGGAATGAAGGATATATAATCTGATATATAATTTACGCTCTATATGTTGAGTATTGTGATAGAAAATGTTGCTGATTACATGAGGGTCAGTGGATTTGAGTTTCCCACTCTAATTTATTTTCTTGAACTGAGTCCAGCAGTGGTTATATATATATATATATATTGTGTGTATATATATATGTGTTTGGAGTCTGATGTGTTTGATCTGTTTCAGGACCCTGCACTGTGGATGAAGAAGCTATGAGGGGACGTAACATTAGGTTCAGATACGGCCGAAAGGATAAACTGTATGCAGCCCACGGTGATGTGATCGAGTTCAGCTGCACCAGAGGAAGACCTGTCGGCTCCCTGGGGATGCGTCCTATGTGCGTGGACGGCGTGGTGCACCTGCCCTCGTGCCAATAAAGGATTTCCAGTCCAATGGATGTGATAAACACTGAGGGGTCGTGAATCGGTCCGGTCATAACTACTGGAACTGATGTACGTCATCGTGCTGTGTGTCATTTTAATAAAAACTGTTCTGGCTCAAAATGACAAGAAAGTGTGTTGTAGTATTCCACTTTGACTTTTTATTGCACTGAGGAAGAAAACAAACAATTAACTGCACATTTAACTGTTATCATCTGTTTCTCTGATCCTCGGTTTATTTTGAAAGTTAAAAACAAGGAAGGAGGGATAACAGTATGGAGGGTAGTGGTGCACCGATGTATCGGCCGTATATCGGTAGCGGCCGATATTCGCCTCGTTTACTGCTATCGGCGTATCGGCAATAAACTTGACTTTCACCGATAACATTGGCCGTTATTCATTGGTATGTTTTCTGCAGCCTGCCAATCTGGCATCCAGATTATGGTACACTGACGCCGGGTTTACACCGGGCTCTGAAGCGCCAAGGAAAGCCAGGCGCCTCCCATCCCCCCCCCCCCTGTTAAACCTTTGTGCGGTTCACATGGGCTGCGATGCGCCGCGCCGCGCCAGCGCCCTTCACCGATGGTTTCGGCGAGCGAGCGTATCGATCCAGGAAACAGACTGAAAAATGATTTTAAACGATATAAATGACATATTTGATATGATATAAATGATCAAATATGCATCCCATACTTTGTATTCCCTTCTGTTGTCCTGGAGTTTTAATTTTCCCAATTTTCCCAATCACATAATTAAATGTCCCCCTCTGCCCATCCACTACAGCCACACAAGCAGTCATATAGATAAAAAGAGAGAGAGGGGGGGGCTAAAGGCTTGCTTGGAGAATACGTCATTTACCCCCGACACCCGACATTGAACGGGTTACATACAACAACAAGCGGAGAATCACGGGCTGACCGACGCGCAGAAATGCGGGTCCGGTGTGAACAGCCAGGCGGCTGCGTGCTTGAGAATAACGCTGCGCGGCGCGGGGCGGCGCTTCAGCGCCCGGTGTAAACCCGGCGTTACACACCAAGAAGGCCACATGCAAGTAATAAACAAATATTGGTATCGGCTATCGGCTAGATTGTTGTTTTAAATATCGGTATCGGTATCGGCCAAGAATTTCCATATCGGTGCATCCCTAATGGAGGGATCATTGGAAATGGACCAGCGCACAGAAATGGACTTTGGCTGGAAAAGTCTGACACCGTCCTTTATTAGGCCACAGCAGAAAAACCCACTGGGGTAGAAATCGATAGACAAACTGTGGACAGCAAAATACAAACAGGAACGTCCAGTTGTCAAAGAGTATTTATTGGAAACAGACACACAAAGTCCAACCAGACATTTCTCAATGTGAGATTCCCTGAGAAATGAAGACTTTTGGTGTAGATTTGGTTTAAAAGGGGAGAAGGTGACAGCTTAGGTTTTTGCTTCATACTGGAAAAAATACATTAATTACTGTATGTCACGTCCCAGAGAGCAGGTTTTATTTTTGCAAATTAATAAAAAATAATGTGAGTATATATATATATATATATATATATATATATTAGATCAAACATGTTGGCATTTGTGTGATATAAACAGTTCAGGATTGTTGCTAAACTGAATTTCTGTCAATAAAGAAATCTTAATAGATTTTGTCAAGGTCACTTATTGACTTGAGATTAATGATCTTCTTCTTTGGTTCATGAGGAAAAATGTTGGATCTTAAAATGTCCATGTTTGAAAACAGAAATAATAACACAAACACACAACAACACAGCAAAATGATTAAAGACACACAACAGACAGAAACTTACAGGAATCAATGGCTCTGACTGCGTAGTCCCACACAAACTGATATTACCCATGATCCTCTGCTTCCTGATCCCGAGGAGCTACTGCTGTAACAAATCCACCAAACTCTGTTCAGAACTCTGCGTATTTTAATGGCTTCTTTGAAACATTCTCCATGTTCACACTCACTCAAACATCAAACTCACAAAATATTGCTTTACCTCAGATGTTTACGTCTACAAACTCACTTTATTTTTAAATAAATATTCGGCGCCATCTGTCTTGACGTCTGCTCCGTGCATTCGCCGCCGGTCTCTCTGCCCCAACGATTGACTCCATCAACCAGATTCAAGAAACATTAGCTTCTTCTAACTGGGAATTATTTCTTCATCAGTGTCGAAAATTATATTCAGCTGCATATGGAAATACAACGGTAAAGACTAAAGTAAACTGTAGTGGTTTAACTTGCTTAGTCAAAGAAAACATTTGTTACATTATTGAACTACATGCTTTGACTCTACAGTTTATTATCATTATATCTATTCTGTTTTGTCTCTGTGGAGCAACGTCTATGCAGAACCTCAAGGGGTCACTGCTGAGCAACTCCTCCACAGCTGTGTCCTTCAGTTGACTAGTCAGGGGTACTTGCTTTAGTTAGTTGTACAAACAGCGTCTGTCCAACAGATGAATAACATGAAGACGCATTGAGAAATGAAGGAGAGTCCTGCATTGCTTAACTGTGCTGAACTGTCCAAACTGAGGCAGCAGCTGTAATATTTGTCCCTCTCAGTTTTTTGGCAGATGTTTCCACCGACACAAGGCCAACAACACATTTGTATAAACTGAATCTGAGGAAATGAAGTTTATTTTCTGATTTTCTGACAGAACGATCGTACTTTTCATCGAATGTTGCGCTGAAAAGCTGCTTTGCCTATTTTTATTTTATTATTTCAAATTTACTTTAGATTGGCTGAGTCTGAGCTGACTTGCTGAAATGCAGCGTATTTTGTTTACTCAATTGATTCAAGCTAATGATTCACAGGGGAGAGAAAACAAACTTTTACAGGAATAAGTTTTTTAAACTAGATGTTAAACAAGAAAGATTACGACAAATAGAATTACTTTTAGTTCATCAATCATGTTATTTTTTTCCTTTAGTGAATTTCTGACTCATTTAAAACATTCTACAATATAAATCGTATGCTGTATATGTACAGAGCCATATTATTAGGAACATATCCTGGAATTCCAAGCTTTTGTTAAGCTGTATGCGTCATGTGATCTGCTGTTGTGTGTGTGTGTGTGTGTGTGTGTGTGTGTGTGTGTGTGTGTGTGTGTGTGTGTGTGTGTGTGTGTGTGTGTGTGTGTGTGTGTGTGTGTGTGTGTGTGTGTGTGTGTGTGTGTGTGTGTGTGTGGTCACTTCCTCTGTTTTCTTTTCCCCCGTGAGTCTGAGTTTATATTTGGAGGCAGGATCAGACTTGTGTAAATCATTGAGCAGCCTCTTTTTGCACAGTTCCTTCTGTGTATTATAGTGTTGCAGTCTCCAGTTTCTTCTTCTGTTTGGCAGTTCAGGGTAATGAGGATAAAATGCACGTAATAACCAGAAGCTGTGTCCTATTTTTCTGGATGCACACGCTGACCTTCGTCAAAAGTCAAGGTAAGACCAAGGATTTCTTGATTATTGATTATTCAAGTAATTCCTTGATTTTATCGATGCTGAATACGGAAATTGTACAACTATGTATTTCTCTCTATAGAACCTCTCCCAGATTGTACACTTCAAGATTTTCTAAATGGGCCCTTGTTTGATTCCAATTTCGACACAACTGGTCTGGAGGCCAGTTACGTCGTGAGACAAATAAGAGTGAGCTGCAGTACTGGTTACAGTGGTTTTTTCCAACTGCTCTGTATCGAGGGTAAATGGCAGTCGAGAGGCACGAAATGTCAACGTAAGTTATAAACTTTTGCCAAACTAAGTATTTCAGTTTATTCTGTTTGATTTACAGTGTTGGGTTTAAATTATAATGTCCAGTTATCGCTGAATTTACAGTACGTTTCATAGATGAAAGGAATTTTTCTCGTTAGTGAGATCATCCAGTTAGAGTCGGCAGTCACAACACAGCGTGTTGAATTATTTTCTTTACGGAGCCGAAACCAAGAATCTCCAGTTTGCTGCAGATGCTGTGACGGTTTTTCTTGGTTGTCAATTTAAGGCTAAAGTGCAAAGAGAGTGAAAAGATAACAGCTATAAACTTAACAGATCACAGAACTGGTTAAGAATGATTGGACTTAGAAATCAATCTCGAAGGAATAGTTTGACATTTGAGTTCAACTTCTTGATAAGAATTAGTTCAGAAGAACAAATCTCACGTCTGCTCTTTAAGTTGCAGCGAGTTACAGTTAGCTTAGCTTAGCATAAAGACTGGAAACCGCATCATTTTCACGAATCTTGATTTTTTTTTTTTTAATCAATGTGTGTGATTTGGTGCAGATACAAATAAGACCAAGGATTTCTTGATTATTGATTATTCAAGTAATTCCTTGATTTTATCGATGCTGAACACGGAAATTGTACAACTATGTATTTCTCTCTATAGAACCTCTCCCAGATTGTACACTTCAAGATTTTTTAAATGGGCCCTTGTTTGATTCCAATTTCGACACAACTGGTCTGGAGGCCAGTTACGTCGGCGGGAGACAAATAAGCGTGAGCTGCAGTACTGGTTACAGTAGTTTTTTCCAACTGCTCTGTATCGAGGGTAAATGGCAGTCGAGAGGCACGAAATGTAAACGTAAGTTATAAACTTTTGCCAAACTAAGTATTTCAGTTTATTCTGTTTGATTTACAGTGTTGGGTTTAAATTATAATGTCCAGTTATCGCTGAATTTACAGTACGTTTCATACATGAAAGGAATTTTTCTCATGAGCTGATTTTCTCTCTCATTCGTATTTTTTCAAGCGAGATCATGTGGTCATGTGATCTTACTGTTTATTTTTCTGTGTAGCCCCTTTGGAAATATTTCTCTGTAGTGCACCGCTTACCTCCATTTCAAAGGTTTTCCACTCATCCGATGTATTTCTCTATCCTGTTTTCCCTTCCAGCCCAACAGTGCCCAGTGATCCATGTGAGCAACAACGTGCAGGTGATCGGGGACCCGGAGGAAGCAAACGTTGGCAACGTTGTTCGATTCAGCTGCAAGTCCAGCTCGGAGATCCTGAGTGGGTCACAAGAGATCTACTGTAATGAAAACGGAGAGTGGAGCGGAGAAGCTCCGACATGTAAAGGTGAGAGAGAAACGCACACATGCATGAGCCACGACTAATCCACCGGTAACCACCTGCTGGCCGCCGTGTGGAAACCGTAACAACCCACAGGAACCAGTGAGAGATCATCCAGTGAGAGTCGGCAGTCACAACACAGCGTGTTGAATTATTTTCTTTCCGGAGCCGAAACCAAGAATCTCCAGTTTGCTGCAGATGCTGTGATGGTTTTTCTTGGTTGTCAATTAAAGGCTAAAGTGCAAAGAGAGTGAAAGATAACAGCTATAAACTTAACAGATCACAGAACTGGTTAAGAATGATTGGACTTAGAAATCAATCTCGAAGGAATAGTTTGACATTTGAGTTCAACTTCTTATTAAGAATTAGTTCAGAAGAACAAATCTCACGTCTGCTCTTTAAGTTAGGCGAGTTACAGTTAGCTTAGCTTAGCATAAAGACTGGAAACCTAACATTTTCTCAAAAACGATTCATGAATCTTGATTTTTAAATCAGTGCGTGTGATTTGGTGCAGATACAAATAAAATTCTGGATATAGTGAATTTAAAAGTGGTTTTATAAGGGGGTTGTTGGAGGTATGAGCTCTACGGACCATTCTAGTTTTTATTGTGAGGATATAACAGCATTTAATAGTTAAATACACAACTTTACACCATGCAAACTCTACACTACTTCTGTTTTCACCTATTTCTATAGGTACTCATTTCAGACTCACTCAGGCCAGACACAAGTCAAATGTTTATCTGCCCAAAATACAAACAGTGATTCTTTTTCTACATTTTGGTTAATCTCTATCAACAGCTTTGTGCATATGAATGCAGACACATTTTTAAAAAGCAGATAGCCGATGCATTGTGGTCACAATTTGATTTGGCTTTTCTGTGAGCAAATGTTGTGTGTTATTCTTCAACAGCGATAAATTGTCCGGTACCTGTGATTGAAAATGGCAGAGTGCGTGGAGACATCCAAGAGTACAAGGAAGATGACTTATTGCATTTCCAGTGCAATCCTGGATTCCAGCCCACTGAAGACAGACCCTCAAAATGCACAAAACTCGGGTTAAGAGCCGAGTGGAGCCCCACTCCTGCATGTGAACGTAAGTATGAAGTCAACGACCCAAATGTGTCATGTCAGCACCCTTACAGGTGAAGACTGGTGCTGTAGGGATGCATGGACGTCATGGTTACAGCAAACTAACCAGAACATGTACTTCATCTCCCAACAAACGCAGCGATAACATGCCACCTGCAACTGCCGTCACTCCATGGAACCGAGTATCACCCTTCTGACAAAAACGTGTTTTCACCTGGGGACAGAGTCACAGTGACATGTGGACAGAGACACTGGATTTCTGACCCCCTGCGAACATCAGCAGTGGTCTCATGCCAAAATGATGGACAGTGGTCTCTCAGACCCATATGCCAAGGTATGGAACAACGTGGCCTCTCGACTAACTCACCGGAGATAATGATTCTGAGTGTTATATCGATCACCTGAGATGAACCAGTCCCTCTCTTTTTCTAGAGGTTACATGCAGCAATCGACGAGATCCGCTCGTGGATAGGTGGTACGACAACTGGAGACAACAGAATAAATTGGGGGATGAGGTTGGATATCGGTGCACAACAGGCTACAAGAGAACGGGTGGTGCCACCAGGGCCACGTGCACCAGAGCGGGCTGGACACCAGATCCATTGTGTGAAGGTATCATCAAGTTAAACTTCTGCAAATGTCAATTTAATTATTTTTTACTGAATGTGTTCACGGCTGTTTTCCAGAACAAAGTCAACAAAAGGAAGAAACGAATGTGTTATAGTTTGAATCTTTGCAACAGTAGATATTTGCCTTGTAAACCCTGCATCTTACTCCACGATCCCAAAGTGCCTGCAACGTAAATACAGGAATAACTGTTGGTCATCAAACTCATATCAGCCACTTTATTCATCAATAATCTACCAACCAGAGAAACCGGAATCTTATTTCAATTAGAAACTGTATTTAAACTGTAGGATCCAGGATGTCTAAAATGACCCAGGAAAAATGGTGTGACGAGCATTTTCTTTAAAGAGGAGATATGACAGTTTGACTTAATCTAGACAAAATAAAGTGTTGTAAAACTTGTCAAAAATATAACATAGAAATCTTCTTCCACAGCTGTTCCAGACCAGTGATCCTGATTTTCAACGTCGTTCAAAGTGAAAAGAATAATTCATTAAAATCTGTTGTTTGATCAGATTAAGGAGAAAGAAAACCACGTTTTGTTTTTCATACCAACGTCATGAGATCCTGCTACATGCAACCGCTGGAGTGTCCATGTGTCCCACTGGGAATGTGCCATAATGTGATCTGATGTCGTGAAGCTTGTGTTGAATAAAAGAGGTGAATTTTAAGATTTAAGGATTTGTTTGGTGGTTTAATTATTTCAGTATGGAAAGTGTGTGTGTGTGTGTGTGTGTGTGAAGTGATGAAATTATCAAATCAAAATCTTTGCAAGAATTTTTTTGTATAAAAGATAAAAATAATGATAATGAGAGAGAATCAGATGGAATTCATAGCGAGATGAAAATGGACTTAAAATAAATGATTAACAAGTAGGAAGTTAAATTATTGACAGTGGGAGGAAGTGGGACTGAGAGTGTGTATCTGTCAAGTGTTTTGCAGGATTACGCAAAAACAACTGAACAGATTTTGTGCGTAACTCGGTGGAAGGAAAATTTTGGTGTGGATCAGAACAGTTGGGCTGATCCAGGAATTTTCTACTTTCTCTGCAGCATCTCCCACAGAATTCATTCAATCGAGGGCAGTAGCTGCCAGTAGTTGCTTTTATGGCCTCAAAGACAGTTGTAAAATGTCTTAATTTTAAAAGTGTAACAACCAAACGCGTTCTCTCTGTCATGTGCCACACTCCCTCAGCTCCTCTGGCTTGTGAGCAACCACCGCCTCTTGAAAACGGAGACACCAAGAACTCTTTGAAGTCCAGCTACTGACACAATGAAAGGGTTGAACACATCTGTCAGACTTACTACACGATGCAGGGAGGACCCTTCAAAACGTGCAACGACGGTGAATGGACCGAAGAGATAAGATGCCTCAGTAAGTCACAACCACATCTTTTACAGGTAGCACTAGTTTTAATTTCCAGTGTGTTGGGACCTGGTATTTGTGAACTACAGTTCAGCCTACATGTGTAGTCAAACCCTGACCACATGTTCTTTGTTCTGGAGACAAACCAGAGCCTCCAGAGCTCTGTCTCCCAGGGTGCTTCAACGTCACACAGAGGTGTGAAAACTGACCCTCGACACAAGTTTCTACCACTAATGGTCACTCTGGGCCCCATGACCCATGAGGTCACCAGGCCAATTTAAGCCCAGTCCCCCGTCTCTTCTCTCTCTTCTTCCTCTTTCGACTCAACTCCTTCTACTCAACTCTCCGAGAGGAGCTCACCTCTCTTTCTGCTCAACTTCAGTGGAGGAGAGGTGCAGCTTTCCACTCACCCAGTGAGGGAAACTTCCTCACCACAAGCTCTACCGACCTTGAAGCAGGCCTGCCTGGAGCAGACTGCTAAAAGCTTCCAAAGGCAGCGACGTGAGAGCCTGCCTAAGAACTTCAGCACAAGAGCTGCATTGCACAGCAGAACCACAACAACAGGAGCCACAAACCAGCAAGACGACTTCACTGGACTTCAAACAGCACATCAACCTTTTTTCCCTTTTCATGGACGGGTAACACAACTGGGCTTAATAATTATACTAGGCTAAGCAAAGACTGTTTATTCGATTCTGTCTGATGTTTATAAGTTTGATTTGTGTTGCTGTGATATTTTGGTTATACGTTATTTGAAAGTTAATGTTAGTTATGTTATGCTCTTCAGTCTTTCATTGCATGCAACTAGTTACTTTCTCTAACCTTCACACACACATTTCGTCCAAATATAGCCGCTTGAAGAGGCTGTACATCGTCCACAGTGAGGACGTGGCCTTCCGGTGTACCACAGGGAGGCCTGTGGGCTCGGTGATGATGCGTCAGAGGTGTGTGGACGGGGTGATGGACCTGCCCAGCTGCCAGTAAACGCCGTTCGTCCACTGGAGGTGATGAGAAGGTCGAGCAAACGTGTGAATGATTAACGAGAGTAAACAGTCGCTCCGGTCACTAACTCATCTTCTGTGTCTGCTTCAGAGTCGCCTGCTGTGGCAGTTTGAATAAAAAACACTCAATTAGTTTGTTGTATTTTCCTTCCACAATCACACACATGTATTATGAAGGAAAACATCTGTAAACATCTGGTGAAGTGGATCGGTATAAATCACTCAGCCTGTCGTTCTGTTCAGTTCTGTGTTCAGTGCCGTGTCGTTTCTCTGGTACAACAAAGTACATCGTTTGATCATCCGTGATCTGCACAATATGGGAAATCATTTATGAATATGATGGGGAGGTGACGGTAGTCACAGAAACAACAGTCACTCGGCGTCATGCTGAGATTTTCTGGCGACTCCGCTCACGTTCTGGAACAAAAGCTGCCGCTCTGTGCTTTTCTCTCAGGCAGAGACAGAACGAGGAGTTGACAACCTGCTCGTTCTCCTGGGTTCGTTTTCAGGTCAAATACTCAAGTCAAACCAGAATTACAACGCAAAGATAGAGGTTTTCATTTGGGTTTCTGTGATTGTTGGTTTGCAGGATAGATTGTGTGTGATGTGGTGTGTGTCAGGTTGAATTTTGGTGCAGATTGGGATCAAAGCCAGGATTTTTCTTTCGTCAATGAAAGTGTTGAATAATGTTGAATAGTGTTGAATAATCCAATCTGACAGAGAATAATTCATGGGTCTTGATGGTGTGTGTAGGGGACTGATATCGATGAGTGTGTGCACCTAATTCGTCTGTTTTATAATTTGATGCTCTTTAAAAAAATATTTGATTATTACTATAAATTTTAAGCCATTTTATTTTACTAAAATTCTTACTGTCTTAGTACAATTTGAATAAAAAAAATGTTTATGTTTTGTTTCTATTAATGATTGCTTTGCTATGTATTCATCTCTTAATTTGAATGTTTAACTAACATTAAATACATTTTACATCACATTTAATTTGTTTGAAAGGTGCTCTGCAAATAAAATGGTTAATCGATTGACTGATAACGTCCACTGGGTGCAGGTCGCAGGTTTAAGATTCCTGACATGCCTCAAGCTCTGTCAGGCTCCACCCCCCCACACACTGAACAAAATGCCGAACTCGAGGCTTCAAAATGGCAGCTCACTAACCAATGGACTCAAGTACGAGGATGATTGACGGTAAACGATGTGGTTCCATCAATCAGCGTGTGTGGAAATTCCTGATTGACCTGGTTTCCACATCATCAGAAAAGTACACGAAACCGCCGTGTTTAAGAAACAAATCCATTTTAATATATACATCAACCACATGGAAATGTAACAGTAAAAAGAAAAACATAAAAGCAATATTTTCTGAAGGAATAAAAAACGAGATGAATCAAAATGTGAACGTTTTTCTATTTACAACACAATGGACAGTGCGTCGGCCACCATGTGAATGGCTCTGAGAGGGTCCGCGATGTCTTTGAGTTTGTCCTTCCTGAGGACCCAGTCCGGTGCAAACCTGAGGAACAAACACAGGATGGAAGTGAACATCACAAACACCAGCATGGGTCCATTTCAGACATGTTCAGGACACGGGTAGGTACGTACTTGGGCGCAGGTTTGGATTTACGAGGTGTCGCTGGCACAAAGAAGCTCCCGTTGACGGACGCGTTCATCTTCTGTTTGGTAACGGTTCTTTCTGCGTCCATCTTGTGTTTGCGAGCAGTGAGCCGGTAAATACTGCGAATCCTGTCCAGCACTTTGGGCAACTTCATAACCTCCTAGAGAAAAACAACAACAAATAGTTGCATTCCAGTTAAAAAACTGTAGTTTACCATCATGTTATTTGATTAATTGTGTTAAATTGTGTTATCGTGGCTACGGACCACAGTGCGGCGCTTGTCTAGCAGCAGCAGAGCGAGAAGGAAACAGGCCTTGGTGAAGATGCTGCCGCCCTTTTCAGCCACTTTATCTCCGGCCTTCTCCCGATATCTCTGCAGCAGGTCCAGCAACGTCTCCACGGAGTTCTCCACCGAATACACTGCCTCGATAGTCTTGTGGTACTGAGGAGGGAAACCAAGAAGGAGTGAAGGAGGGAGACGGACAAAGAAAAGGAGAAAAGGTTTTTGCAGATGAGAAACTGAGTCTAAACATCGGAGGAGTCTGAAAAAGAGCAGCTGTGGGTGAGTGGTACCTTCGAGAGGTTGAGGAGGATCTGGATGGAGAAGGTGATCACGTCCATGCAGGGGACGCTGCGGTTGCAGCAGCGGATGAGCGTGAAGATGACGTTGGTGGCTCCGCTCTCCACCAGCCGCTCGCAGCACTCTGGTGACAGCCTGGTGGCTGTTTCTGTCAACACACACACACACACACACACACACACACACACACACACACACACACACACACACACACACACACACACACACACACACACACACACACACACACACACACACACACACACACACACACACACACACACACACACACACACACACACACACACACACACACACACGTTAGCATGGTTTTCTGTCCATGAGGCACAAAGTGTAAGGTCATGTAGACATTAAAGTACACGTCAACACAAGTACTGGTTGTTCTTACAGTGGTAGTAAGAAACGTTATAGTTGCTGTAAAGGGCTGAATCAGCAGAAATGTGAAAAGTCTTACCCAGGTTCTTCAGAGCCTCCAGGATGTAGGAGAAGTGTTTGTATCGCAGGAGGTAGTCGAGTGCGGACGACGTCTTGTTGCACAGTTTGTCCTCCTCTCTGACGGCAGCGGACACTTGGCGCAGGCGGTGTCTCAACTTCACCAGCTTGGCATTGTCGTTCAGTCGGCGGGAGCGGTGTCCTCTCCACAGAGCCTGCAGGTAAAGGCAAGTAAATATAAAGTCAGGGACATTTTGTGGAACTAATTTAACTTGGAACTGACAAAACAATCCTCATCTGTGAAGCCAAACCCTCTGACTGCAGTACCTGAGCTTTGACAATCCCCTGCTGAACCCTCCTCTGGCGCCTAAGAAGGAGGAAGTTCCTGACGGCCTGCTGGATGACGGACGCAGCTCTATGGCGACGGGCCAACCAGCACCTGATCGCTCGCTGGGCTGTAACCACTTTCCTCCGGTCCTCCAGATACCGTCTCCTCTGCTGCGTCGCTCTCACCCATCGCTGAAACAACAAACAAGGGAATCATTTCAGGAAATACTCTAAATACATTTCTAATCGTTTTCTGTTTTGAACAATGACATTAGGAGACATTTTGTTTTTACCTGTACGGCGACGACACAGTGAATTTGTCTCTTAGCAGACTCCAAAGCCCAGTGAGCTCTCAGGGCTCGTTGGATCTTCATGGCACTGAGATGATGGAAGACCGCCGAAGTAAAACGGAGCCTCCTCTCTGCCATGGCCGCCTCCAGTGCCTGAAACATAACAACACAACGATTGTAACCATGTTTATGTTCAGCCAAATCACATTTTTATAAAGTTTTACTTCCTTCCAGGCAGGTAGTAGAAACATAATGGAGAAATAAATGAATAGACATGTTTATCGTGATGGATTAATCACTGTATATAAAAGACTGTCTAGTTCTAGCAAACTGTGAACTTTAAATAAAATCCATTACCTGTCGTCTTGCAATCCAGGCTCTGCCGCGTCTCTGAAGTGTGATGGCAGCTCGCCTCGTTCGGATGTAGTGGTTCCTCTCCTCTTTGCCTCGCTGCACAGCCCGAATCCTGCGCTGAAGTGTCACAGCTGCCTCTCTCTTCCTCTCGAAGATACGCCTCTGCATTAAACCTCTCCAGCACGACTGGAGGATGGTGGCAGCTCGATTTTGTCGGCTAATTTCCCTCCTGACACGCCAGCCTCTAAGTGCAGCCTGGAGGACAATGGTGGATTGTTTCTTTTTCAGGAACATTTCTCTGTCTCTCCTCTGAAGAACACAGGAGCGGTAGTGTCTTTGGATGATGATGGCGGACAGTCTCATGGCCTGGAATTTGACTTCCTCCCTGTGCTTTCTGAACACAGACTGAATGACTGTGGCGGCCTGATGCCGGCGAGCAACTTCCTGTCGGACCTGCTGACCTCTGAAAGTTGCCTGAAGGATGATGGCTGCCCTGCGCAGTTCCAGGTAACGTGTTCTTTGTGCTTTAGCTGTGACGGTTGCCTGATATTTTCGCTGAATGGTGAGAACAGAGGATTTAAACTTCAGATACTGCTTGTGTTCACAGTGGGCTCTGTAAGCTCTCTGGATAACACTGGCAGACTGATGCCTCTGTTTGACGATTCTTCTGGATTTCATTCCACGGTAAGCAGCTTGTAGCTTAATAACAGCTTCTCTAACCTCATGATAATGTTTGACGTCCAGGTCTTTCTGCCTCTGAGCTCTGAACCTCTGCTGTAAGACACAAGCTGCCCAGCGTTGTCTCCTGAAGGCTGACTGCTGTTTGTGTCTCCTGAAGTTTGTTTGAATGACAGTTGCTGCCCTGTGCATCTTGGAGATGCTGCGTCGCACACGATGACCTCTGAAAGCTGCCTGAAGAACAACAGCAGAACGTCTCACTCGCAGGAAGCGTTCTGTGTCTCTCCTCTGAAGAACACGGGAGCGGTAGTGTCTCTGGATGATGATGGCGGACAGTCTCATGGCCTGGAATTTGACTTCCTCCCTGTGTTTTCTGAACACAGACTGGATCAAGGCGGCGGCCTGATGCCAGCCAGCAACTTCCTGTCTGACCTGCTGACCTCTGTAGGCTGCCTGAAGGATGATGGCTGCTCTCTGCATGTTTTGGTAGCTATGCATTTGATCTTTTGCAGCTACAGTAGCTCGATACCTTCGCTGTACGGCGAGCACAGAGGATTTTAAGGTAAGATACTTCCTGTGCTCACAGTGGGCTCTGTAAGCTCTCTGGATAACACTGGCAGAACAATGTCTTTGTTTGATGTTCCTCCTCAATTTCATTCCTCGATATGCAGCCTGTAACAGGATGGCAGCTTCTCTAACCTCATGATAATGTTTGACGTCCAGGTCTTTCTGTCTCTGAGCTCTGAACCTCTGCTGTAAGACACAAGCTGCCCAGCGTTGTCTCCTGAAGGCTGACTGCTGTTTGTGTCTCCTGAAGTTTGCTTGAATGACAGTTGCTGCCCTGTGCATCTTGGAGATGCTGCGTCGCACACGATGACCTCTGAAAGCTGCCTGAAGAACAACAGCAGAACGTCTCACTCGCAGGAAGTGTTCTCTTTCTTTTCTCTGAAGAACAAGGGAGCGGTAGTGTCTCTGGATGATGATGGCGGACAGTCGCATGGCCTGGAATTTGACTTCCTCTCTGTGCTTTCTGAACACAGACTGAACCAAAGTAGCGGCCTGATGCCAACGAGCAACTTCCTGTCTGACCTGCTGACCTCTGTAAGCTGCCTGAAGGATGATGGCTGCTCTTCGCATTTTTTGGTATTTTTGCATTTCTTCTTTTGCTGCTGCAGTAGCTCGATACCTTCGCTGAACAGCGAGCACAGAGGATTTTAAGGTAAGATACTTCCTGTGTTCACAGTGGGCTCTGTAAGCTCTCTGGATAACACTGGCAGACTGATGCCTCTGTTTGACAATTCTTCTGGATTTCATTCCACGGAAAGCAGCTTGTAGCTGAATAACAGCTTCTCTAACCTCATGATAATGTTTGACGTCCAGGTCTTTCTGTCTCTGAGCTCTGAACCTCTGCTGTAAGACACAAGCTGCCCAGCGTTGTCTCCTGAAGGCTGACTGCTGTTTGTGTCTCCTGAAGTTTGTTTGAATGACAGTTGCTGCCCTGTGCATCTTGGAGATGCTGCGTCGCACACGATGACCTCTGAAAGCTGCCTGAAGAACAACAGCAGAACGTCTCACTCGCAGGAAGCGTTCTGTGTCTCTCCTCTGAAGAACACGGGAGCGGTAGTGTCTCTGGATGATGATGGCGGACAGTCTCATGGCCTGGAATTTGACTTCCTCCCTGTGTTTTCTGAACACAGACTGGATCAAGGTGGCGGCCTGATGCCGGCCAGCAACTTCCTGTCTGACCTGCTGACCTCTGTAGGCTGCCTGAAGGATGATGGCTGCTCTCTGCATGTTTTGGTATTTTTGCATTTCTTCTTTTGCTGCTGCAGTAGCTCGATACCTTCGCTGAACAGCGAGCACAGAGGATTTTAAGGTAAGATACTTCCTGTGTTGACAGTGGGCTCTGTAAGCTCTCTGGATAACACTGGCAGAACAATGTCTTTGTTTGATGTTCCTCCTCAATTTCATTCCTCGATATGCAGCCTGTAAAACGAAGACAGCTTCTCTGACCTCATGATAATGTTTGACGTCCAGGTCTTTCTGTCTCTGAGCTCTGAACCTCTGCTGCAAGACACAAGCTGCCCAGCGTTGTCTCCTGAAGGCTGACTGCTGTTTGTGTCTCCTGAAGTTTGTTTGAATGAGAGTTGCTGCCCTGTGCATCTTGGAGATGCTGCGTCGCACACGATGACCTCTGAAAGCTGCCTGAAGAACAACAGCAGAACGTCTCACTTGCAGGAAGCGTTCTGTGTCTCTCCTCTGAAGAACAAGGGAGCGGTAGTGTCTCTGGATGATGATGGCGGACAGTCTCATGGCCTGGTATTTGACTTCCTCCCTGTGTTTTCTGAACACAGACTGAATGACTGTGGCGGCCTGATGCCGGCGAGCAACTTCCTGTCTGACCTTCTGACCTCTGTAGGCTGCCTGCAGGACAACAGCGGCTCTGCGCATTTTTATATATTTTTGCATTTGTTCTTTGGCTGCTGCAGTTGCTCGATACCTTCGCTGTACGGCGAGCACAGAGGATTTGAAGGTAAGATACTTCCTGTGTTCACAGTGGGCTCTGTAAGCTCTCTGGATAGCACTGGCAGCACAGTGACTTTGTTTGATGACTCGTCTGCATTTCATTCCTCTGAAAGCAGCTTGTAAGAGAAGGGCGGCGTTTCTCTTGGCACACAGGTTGTGCATCTCCTGCCTCATGTCTCTATTGGCTCTGTGACGTGCTTGCAGTACACTGGCAGCCCAGCGTAGCCTCCTGTAGCAGCGTCTCTGCTGGTACTGTCGGAAGTGAGACTGAATTGTCACGGCTGCTTTGTGCTGGATACGCAGCTGCTTTCTGACCTCATATCCCCTGTAGGCCGCCTGTAGACAAATGGCTGCCCTGCGTTTTGACAGATAGTCCAGACGGTCTGTTCTTGCCCGGGTCGCTGCTCTGTACCTCTGCTGACAAACCAGAGCTGCCGTCTTAATCGCCTGAAACCTATTTCTATCTCGAACTGCGAGGAACTTCCTTTGAATGACTGTAGCAGCTCGGTGCATCTTGGCAACCTGGCTCCTGGCCACATGACCACGATACGTCGCCTGTATGACTACAGCCGCAGATTTCATTGATCTGTACATGTGGAACTCTCTGTCCCGGAGCCTTTTGGCTCTGTAGCGCTCCTGAATAATGAAGGCAGCGCACTTTGCGGCAAGGTAAGCCATACGCATTCTGCACATCCTGAACTGAGCTTGAATTGCTCTGGCAGCGTGGTGCCTCTTCTTTAGTTCTCCTCTGACTCTAAATCCCCGGTAGACAGCTTGAATCTTTACGGCGGCCTGCTTCAGCTGCCTGTACTCGTTTCGCTCTGTCCTGCCGAGCATTAGAGCTCTGTATCGACTCTGAATGATAATTGATGCACTCTGAAGGAGAACATATCTTTTCCTACATATAAACATCCTAACTGAAGCCTGGATGACAGTCGCTGCCTGGTGCTGTTTCTTAAGCTGCGTCCTGACTCTCACGCCTCTGAATGCAGCTTGAAGAGTGACACAGGCTGCTTGCGTGCAAAGGTACGACTTCCTCATCTCCTTTCCAGCCACATAAGCTCTGTAGTGACGCTGAATGATGACAGCAGCTGCTTTCTTTGACCTGTACTCTGCTCGAGCTTTGTGTCGACGGTAATAAGCCTGTACCACAGCTGCACACTTGTGACGTTTCTCTATCCTCTTCCTGTCGGCTCTGCCTCTCCAGTGAGCTTGTACAACGAGTGCCGCGTTCTTCAGAGCCTTGAAATCTTTCATTGTCTCACGGGCCAAAACTGCAGCTCTGTATTTCTGCTGTATCACAGCGGCGGCTTTTCTCAGGGCGAGGTAGCGCCTTTGGGCGGCGTACCTCCGAAAAGCTGTCTGGATTACCGCTGCTGCCTTCTGCTGTTTTTTCACAGACTCCCGAGCCACTCTTCCACGATAAGCTGCCTGTATGGTAACAGCAGCACATCTCATCCTCACAAACATGTGTCTCTGCACGTCTCTCTGCACAGTGGCCCTGAACCAACACTGAATAACGACTGCAGCGCATCTCATCTTTTCCACCTGTTTTCTGACGGCGTGCCCCCTGAAGGCGCTTTGGATGGTGATAGCCGCGCCGTGCTGTAGTTTCAACATGTTAAAGCGGCGCCTCTGTGCATGACCTCTGTACTGGGCTTGAATGAGTATAGTGCTTCTTTTGATCTCTCTGTATTGATGGAGACACCTCTGCATTCTGTAACACGACTGAATCCTCACAGCAGCAGTCGTTCTTTTGGCCATTTTCTCATTGTACCATTTCTTAAACACAGCTTGTATCACATTGGCGGCTCTGTTTTCCTTCTCTGTTTTCTGGGCCTTCCATCTCCTGTACACTCTCTGTAATGTCACTGCTGCAGTTCTCAGGGAGAGATAACTTTCCCGATCCCTGCGTGCGAGAGCCGTCGCTCGAGAGTGCTTCTGAAGGACGGTTGCCGCCCAGTAGATTCTTCCATAAGCATCGGCCGCCCTCCTCATTCGCCATTGTGCCTGGACAACAATGGTGTAGTATCTGAGGCGATGGTAAGTCCTCATAGCTGAAAACATCCTCCACTGAGCCTGTAAGGACAAGATAAGACGCAGCCATTCAAAGAACAATCACACAAGCGGGATTCATTATGCACCAAGTGTCCTTGCTGTAACAAAATGGACAGACGAATACGGTCACGGATATTGAGTGGACTACCAATTCAGGACCAACATCAGTGTGTCCTTGGATAAAATTCTTTTAGAAGCAGGAACAAAGTTTGAGGCGATAAAAACAGAATGCTGAAAAATGGATATCCACTAGAAGTATCCCTTCAAATTCAAATCTAGATAGAGCGACCACTTAAAGTGAGAGAAAATTCTGACATTTAGAGAATTAAGTCATAATTTTATGGGAATAAACTTGAACTGTTACAATAATGCAGTCGTCTGCATTATAAGGCAATGAGAAATGTGGAGCATCTTGTTAAGTTATAAAAGTATCACAAATAACAAAATACTTCTTCTTTTGTCACATCAGCTCCACATTACCATACGTTTCATGACTTTAAAAAGATTGTGTAAGAAACAGTCTATTGTGAAGAAAAAAACTAAAAAGGGTTGAAAAAAAGATAATACTCAACATTTCAGGATTGTTTTTCTTCAATATGGCCCCAATACTCTGTGTTATTAACCTGGTCAAAAAGTCTAAATAGATTATCGCGTGCGTGTATAAAAATGAAAACCTACCTGGATGACAGTTGCTGCTTCGCACTGCAGAGCCCGGACCTGAGCCTCTCTCTGCAGCCTCAGCCTGTTGCGGGCTGCGTAACCCCTCCAGACGGACTGGATGACGACGGCGGCTCGATTCTGCCTCACAACTCTGCGCTTCTGGAGAAAAGTCCTCACAAGCAACTGGATCTTCTCAGCTGCCATGTTTCTTTCCTGTGTCCAAATAAATTTAAAAAAAACACAAAATAAACTTATTTTATTTGACGGGCATCAACATGGCAAATGGTCATTTGAGTTGATCTACAACTTCTCGGTAATCAGTGGAACATCAGCTTTTACTGAAATTCAACACAAGTTTTCCCCATGTTGTATTTTCTGATCATTCCAAGAAAGCATCAATGGAACTGAGTAAATGAGATTAATGAAACTACATCAATTAACAAGCAGTGAACCGACCTTGTAGAGCTGCAGATCCTTCTTCAGCCTGTAGTTCCTCCAGGCGCCCTGTATGACCCGAGCGGCTCTGGTTTCGTTCCGCAGGTCGAGCAGACGAGCGCATAAGAAGGTCAGGTAAGACATCACCACCTGGAAATACACACAGGTGAATGAAGGCAGAGCTGTAGTACGTGTTTTTACCCAACGTGTTTAAATGCTTTATCCCTAAATAGAAAAATAAACATTTGGAAAGATGGATAAATAACATGTTTTACTTGTTGTTGTAAAACAGACGTGTGTTACATAAAAACCCTGCCAGCTTTCCGCTCTCACCTTCTCGTTGGGGATGGTGTTGGACATGTCCGCCGGGTTGATCATGGCGGGGACGCCGCCCAGGAAAGCCACGGCGGTGTTGACCAGTCTGAAGTTGTTCTTCTCATTTTCCAGCAGCTCTTTAAATTCCACTGATGGAGAATCTGGGCCTGTTCACAGAACGACAACCATCACAAGCCATTCTCTACAATTCCACCAGAGCCAGCAGGTATGAAAACAAGTTTAAACACATACAGTTAACTTTATAACAATGATATACCATCATTTAAGGTCTAAAATATCAAGGCTCATTCCTGGACTCAACACAGATAGCATATACACACACACAGACACAGCATACACATACCGTTCAGGCCCGTCGGCGGCGAGTCAAAGGAGCTGTCGGAGTCGCTGGCTGAGCAGCTGAGCTCCAGGCGGCCCCTCGGCGAGCACTCCACGGTCTGTGTGGTGCCGTGACTGACAGCCTCCTCTGGCAGCAGGCCGGGGTGATAGTGGTGGATGAGGTGGCAGAGGACGCGGCCGTCCGAGAACGCCACACTGAAGTTCTCCACCTGCACAGACACACAGCAGACTTGATTCACGACACGTCGGAGACCGTGACAGGGATTCAGTGAATCGGTGTAGAGTCAGACGCTGTGTTGGTGTGAACAGAAAAGTGTTGGTTTGCTGTGATCCAGGTTCATAAGTCACATAAACACAGGGAATCTGACAAACTGATTTCATTTCACTGCTTCCTGACTGAGCAGCAACTGGACAGTTGAACAGTGAGACAGCATCCAGCCTCACAAGACAAAATAAAACCAGGACCAGTGTCACAACTTCAAACGTCAGTATTTCCTTTATGTAAAACACCATTAACTCGCCTTCAGACCGTAGAAGTCACAGACGGCGCGGGTCCAGTCCATCAGCAGGGTAATCTTGGCGCTGCTGTTCTCGTACGGCAGCCTCGTCTTCGCGGGAGTCGGCTGAAGGCCCCGATCGGCCCTCAGAGACCGCAGCCTCCGTTGGGTCCTCAGCGTTCTCCGCAGGAAGCCGATCTCGTCTCTCAGCTGCTCCTCGTCCAAAATCACCTCCACCTGAACAGATTGTTTGATATCAGCTCAGTTCACAGCTTCGAGGAACGACTGGAGTTTACCGAGCAGGTGGGAAACACACATGAAATGCAAAGATGATCTTCCACAGGAGGCCCAGTGTCTTCTCTCGGTGTCCATCAACCACGTCTCTGGAGTCAATGATGGATCCTGAAATAACAGAAACAAACCCCATGAGCTCAGAGCAGGAAAACATTATATTCCCATGGACTGTTTAGAAAGATGGGCGGCTTGACAGCTCCAAAAAAAGTGAGGCAGAATTATCTCACTTGCCCCCTGGTGGCTGCGTGTAGTATAAGTCCTTGATACCTGATGATGTCACCAATGCAAGATGGCAGCACCGGTACCGGTATATATTTTGGTTTCATTTTTTCAGAAAGTGAAGACTAATGTACATCTTTATTTAGAGTTTATGGTTGAGATCCTCGGACAAAAAGTTATATCCAGCTAGTTCAGACAAAACTGATTAATGTATCAATTAGCGAAAGAATTGTAAAGAAAATTAATTTGGATTCATCGTGGATTATTTATTATTCATAAATCCCCCCCCCTTGAGCTTTGGAAACCGAGGTAACAGAATAAACTACTATTAAATTAATCAAAACAGAAATAATATTAATTGACAGATTCAGTAGGTAGTTGCAGGCCTATCTTGTTAGAAATTCATGATTGTGTACAACACATCCATTACTGAATGATTTAAAGAAGCCAATTTAAAACATTGTGTATGTAAGTATTAAGTTGAGATTTTCTTTCCTGAACTCTGTCAGATTCTTTCACATTCAGCACAGCACAAAATCAGATAAAAGGCAAAACAATCCAGTTTTGTCCTTGAGCGCCTGAACAACAGCAGCCGAGTGTGATCAAACACTAAAGTTATGCAGTGAAATGTCAGTGTTCGGTGCTCGAGGTGAAGTTTTGGGCGGTGAGATGTTCCTAAATGTCAAAAATCTTGTTCAGTGTTGAAAAACATCGAGTGTCATCTTGTCGAGGGCAGACGCTGCTTCAGGTTCAGCGTCTGCCTCAGTTTTTTTTGTCTTTGCTCAAGAGGAAAATAATAATCACCAAGTTCGTCCTTGAGGTCGACGTTTTTGCTTTTGAGCACTTGCAGAGCGACGTCCACGTTGTGGACCTTCTGCAGGCGGCTGATGGCCGGCAGGCGGAGCTTCGCCGACAGACTCCAGTCCTGGACGAGCAGCTCCATCACACGTCTGAAAGGAAACCAGACATCAAAGAAACAGACTTTAAAAAGATGATCCATAAGAATCTTTGTTTACGTCCATTTCTGTCCTATTGTCACTGTGATACTATTAACTCTTAGTAGTGTTGATTAATGGTTATCACGATGATCTACAATGTAGATTCTACATCATTATATAAAAATGACCCTGCTCAGCTGCTTCACAGGCTTTTATCTGCGGAACATTTTGGTTTTAACATTGAGAAAATCTGTCTGGTATAAACTTCACTCAACAACAATTATATGTTTACGTTTTTCTACAAAAAAGAAAGAAAGACACATAAAGAGACCCTCCTGAAGTCAGAAGCCCTGAGATGAAACCCCCCGCTCTGAAGAATCCTATTCAGTCCTGTGGCTGAATCTGACCTCTGCAAACTGAAAACATCCCAACAGGGATCGGAGCGTCACATTAAATTTACAAAAGTCTCACTCACACTAGACGGATGCCACATTTCAAGTCCACCGACAGATTCTTCACGGAATAGTTGAACTCATCCAGCGGCTTCTGAACGTGGGAGACGGGCAACCCAAGGTAGCCGAGGTGCCGGGGGAGAATTCCCTCTCCGCTCAGGAAGTCTCTGGAGAACGCCAGGAGGAGGTCCTTACTCGCCTGAACAAAAATAAATTATATTAAATAGCAAGAAACACACAGATCGGTAGAGATTTATATAACCCATCAATATCTAATGGTGATAGGGACCCTGCTAATGGCAGTGGAACTCATACACATTAAATTATCAAATACTGGAGCATCGAAAATACATTTCCGTTAAAATTGTCAATGAGAAGCTTTTTGGGTTAATACATATATATTATGTATATAAAATGTATAATAATATAATGGCAACCTGTCCAGTATACACTCCCTTTAGTTGTGTATTTAATGTTTGTTGTTGATATGGGGGGGGGGGGATCTTGGCCCACCTTGAACTCTGCGTCCACACAGAACAGACAGGGGTCGTGCTCGATCAGCCGAGACTCTTTGGCCTTGTCCAGGAAACAAACCAGCAGGAGCAGCTTCTTCAGCGTAAAGCGAGACAGCGCCTCCTCGTGGCCTAACACAGAAAATGAAAGTATGAAAATATACACAACGCAGACAAATTTGTTTTGTTCTTGATTAAATAAATAAATCGTATAGAATACAAAAATCAAGACTGGGAATTTGGATCTTTTAATCCAGATAAACTGTCAGTTCAATTACTTTGGAATGCAACATAAAACCTGTGGTTCTGCACCTCTGGCAGTAACACATGAGAGACTTCAGTTCAGACAACAGAACAACCGATGCTCTTGAATTACCGTCTTTGTAGAGGTTAGGCACTTTGGCATGTCTGAACTGTGCAGCGATGTCTGGATTCCAGAGCAGCCGCTGGAGGACGAACATGGCCAGACCCAGGGCGTCGCTGTTGCTCTCCAGCGAGATCAGCTCCCCGAAGATCGTCTGAGGGCCGACAACAGGTTTAGTGTTGATATCAATTGACTTATTGAATGTTAGCTGAGGAAAACACGTTCGTATCACTTACCTCAAGCCCGATCCGCAACCACAGCGGATTGTACGAAAGAAGCCAGTTGAGCACTTTTTTGCGTTCACCTGAGAATTTCGGCGGAAAAAGGAAATAAAGTTACCTCTCAGATGAATCCAGAGTTTGATAGGAACTTCAGATCACAACAAGCTGGACATCAGCAGGTTTCATAATTACCGACGTCCTTCCAAAGATGGCGATCTTTTCGGACGAGCAGCCGCTTGGCCTCCACCTCCACCTCCAGCCTCTGAATGGCCTTCACCATGGCGTCGGATGTGAACAGCTGGCAGGCGGAGCGACGCAGGCGGTTCAGCTTCCGTCGGGCCGTGTAGGTGCTGAAAGACATCTCCTCCTTGGTGGGAGCTTTGGGCACACTGAAGTTGTCGTCGTTGCCCATGGCCAGGGACACAGCGCTCACTACACAAATAAAACATGGAAAAGAATTATGTGCAGGATTATAAACTTGCATGTGCAAACTGGACTGTGAACGCTCTTTTAAAGCTACTTTTTTAACTTGTAACGTTGGTGAGCGGGTTCGATTTCCTGTGAGAAGTGAGGAACTGACTCAGAGTCGCACCTTCAACTGTCAGAATCAGCTCCAGCAAGTTGAGGAGTAAAACTGAACAGTTGATCAGTTAAAAAAAAACATTTATCTCCTATATTCAGCAGGAAGCCTTTAAAATATGAAGAATTCTACCAGAATCCTTGACCAGAATTCCTCTGGCCAAGGAAGCCGGGGATCATGGGTATTATCAAGTTGTGTTTCAGGTCAGTGAGTGGGACGATGCTAATGTAATGATAGGTTTCTTGAAGCTGAACCCTCCCGTTTCCTTTTACTAAGACAAACTTTCCCCAGTGTGAGTGACAGGCTGCTGTACATCTGATCTGTTACCTTTAGCAACTTCAGTGTTGACTTTAAAGTCGTCAGGGGTGAGGACGTAGTTGATCCACCAGGTGAATCCTGTCTCCTGCTTCTCAAGCCACCTCTCGTCAAAGAACATGTTCTTGGCAGCAAACGGCATCGGGTGCCTCGGTATGGCTGGAAGAAGAGGGGCAGGTGCAGAGAGTATGAAATATCATTTTAAAGATAAAACAAAAGCAAGATACCTCTTGTGAAATAAAATTTCATGTGCTGCCGTCACATACCTGTGTGCAGCGGCTTAATGAAGTTCAGCTTTGACTGCGCGACAGCAACCACTTTTGCCGCCCTCACAGATGAAGCACATTTTAGAGATGGTGCAACTGTAAGAAACAGAAAAGTTATTCTAGATTTTAATCCCAGTGTGTGGAAAATTTGCGTCACTGTGAATGAACATCAATCCTCACGTCCACACAGACATCAACTCTTATTTGATTACATCACTTTCTACCTCGTGGGGTGTGTTTGGAGCTCGGTCGCTGGGCCTCGGCAGGAACCACAGGCCGAGTGCTCTTTAGAGACGATGCAGTTGTTGAGCGAACTGAACCTGAGGGGGGGAAAAGCATCAAGCAAAGATGTTTTGACTTGGTTTTTTATATTTTTACCAGCTTCCCAGGGAATAATTCAAGGATCTTGGTGAAAATAAATCAGGCATCTTTAGGGAACTGATATTTATGAGTGTGTGAAGGGGACAGTTGCTCTACTGAGTGCCATTCAGGTTTAAACTGTTCTTGACGCTGCAGTCTAGTAACGTTGCTGAACTTTAATGCATTATAGGCATTTCAATTATTTCACCCTCACTGATCACAATGTGGTGAAGAAAGAAAATAATACCTGCTAGAAAAGGGCAAAATTACTCCCACCAAAAAGAGCATTAAATTCTAAGTATTAACTAATGAAAAAGGGCACTTATATATACATTAACATAATGACATATAATCATTATATTAATGACGGCAGTGTTAAAGTACTGTACTCATTATGTTTCAAACATCCAACATGTGTTTACTTCACGTTTGCTCACCTGCTGTTCTCCGCTGTAACGCACTTCTCTCCTGCACCGATCTTGAAGACTCGGTTTTTGCTGCCACCCATCTGCTCCTCTTGACCCGGTTAGTTTTCACCGCCTCCTCCACCTTCGTATCATTTCTCAGATACTCCTCACTCTTCCTCTTCTTGCTCTTCACTGCCATGTGAATGGGAAACGCGTCTTCCAGGGTGGACAAGGGCGCAAAGGCAGCTGGACGCTGCTCATACACGTTAAGGTTTGATGAGAGGTTGTGGCGAAGAGGAGAAGACGAGGCTGTGGGTGACGCAGAGGTGAGAGTGAAAGAAATGGAAGCGGGGGCTGCAGGAGGAAGTGGGGAGGTGAGTGAGAAGGAGAAGCGAGTGGGAGCCATGGATGGAGGGGATGTGATGGGGAAGGTGATGGGTGTGGTCGGGCCATAGACACCTGGAGTCGGGCTGGAAGAGGTGAACTCTGCCGATTGATGCGTGTCGTCACACAGGCGGCTGCTTCCTGTACTTCCTGTGCCGGGATCTATAACAGGAAGTTGAGGGGAACTTGTCCCCGAATCACACTGACTGCTGCTGTCAGACAGCTCCAGGAGCCGTCGCCTCGACTTCTTGATTTTCCTTCCACTGAGACTGTTCTCCTCCACCGGTGCTTTGCTCTTGATCACTGTGGCAGAAGTAAAAGACGCCTTCTTCACCATGTCTTTGTCCTCTGCAGCCTCTGAGGCCACAGCTTCATCCACCACGACCTTGTTGCTGACAAAGAAAGTCAGTCTCGGCTCATTTGACTGTGCCACCTCGGGGCTGTCCGGTAACACTTTGAGGAGATTCCTGTCAGGTCCTCGGCCGTCACTCCCACTCTTGGATTCCAGTGAATCTGACAGGACACAGCTAGAACTATTGCCTTGAGGACTGGTGATAGTGTAGCTCAGATCAGAGTCAATGAGGGCCAGTGCATCTGTCAGAGACAGAGCTGGGGTTCCAGTTAACTCGCTGGTACCATCATCATACTGTCCTGTGGCAGAAAGAGGGCTTCCTGTCTGAATACGAGGCATGAGTTTCTTAAACCTCTCTGGTGTCCCAATAGGTGAAACTGTCTGGTTCAGTATTTTGGTAAGATCTTTGTTTTCAGGTTTGACCCCCCAGGTGTCCAGGCTGGCGGACATGTCCATCAGCTTTGCGGCTGGGACGAGCAGGACGACGGGAGAGCTCCTGTGGATGTGATGGATGTTCTCCTGGCCCGACGAGGCCAGAGACTGTGGCCTCAGTTTGGGGTTTGAAACCTTCAGCTCCTCCGAAGTCCGAGAGCGATGATCGTCGACGGGACTTTGCTTCGTGAGCGACCTCTCTCGCACGGCTTTGCCCTCGTTGAGTGCAGCGAGGGGGCTGCGTGGCTTGTCCCGTTTATACTGCGGCTCTCGGGACACTTGGAAGGTTTTGTTGGCCGACATCTTCAGCGGGGGCTCCGCTCCCTTTCTTCGAGGGGCAGCAACTTTTCCACCCTCCTTTTTGTTTTTGATTGTGTCCCATAAGCTTTTCTGAAACACACACAACAAATAAAAGAAACTCAAGGAGTGAAATACTTCTAGGATCCAACTTGCTGCAGCTTGTTATGTTGCAATAGATTAAATGTATATTGCGATAATTACTGATATTGTTGAATTGCCCAGCCCTGCTTGGCCATCTCCTCTGTAGCTCTTAACCGCCCTCCTGTGAAACTTACCTTTTTCTTTTTCGGGGCCTCCGCTCTCCCCAGCATCACAGCCTGGTGCTTGAGGACCCCATTGGCGTTGAAGACGATGAGCTCTCTGATCCCACCTTCCTCTGCTGGAGTCCAGGTTATTGTCAAACTGAACGAGGACTCAGGCTGCAAACACACAAAGCACAAATCAACACCTGGCTCAACTGTTTTGCAATAGATGCAGTTACAGCTTTTTCTTCTTTTTCTAACGCTATTAAACTTCCCATGCAACAGTCTAAAGCCTTGTGGTGACAGGGCTTTTGAGACTATTGCACAGAAGTTCTTGAATGACCCACCTACACCTTCAGAAACTGTTTAAACAGACATTCGGGGGATTTATGAACCGGGCCTGTCTCTCTATGCACTTTACTGAACTCTGCATTTCTCTTTTTCTCTATTTGTATCTTTGTTTTTACACATGTAGGGTGTAACTCTGTTTTTAAACTGTTTCATCCTGTAAAGTACTTTGTGACTCTGGTCTTTGTACAAATAAACTTTACTTGCATACTTAAATTACATTTTCTTTTTAAATAAAAGACGACAGAGCACATGGGCCTGGGCGATAACAACATGTAGTTTCATCTCAGGTACAGCAGTAAATAATATCAATATAATAAATAAATCCCATTACAATGGAAAGAGCAAGATGATATAACACATCAGTGAACTCTTCCAATAAGTTTATATCAATGTTCGACAGTAGAGGATTTCATTCCAGACTATTATTACAATAAAGAAAAATTATCTCTGACCTATAGTTTTGTAAAATGGGACTAGAAGGAGTGCAGGTGTGGTTGTGTTGTGTTGTAAAGAAGTGTGGCAGGGAGATGTGTTTATGAGCTCATTCATATTTAGCAGTAAAAGACAACAGAGCGATGGAGGACCTCTGCCAGACGTGGACCTGGGCGATAGGAACATGCACAGTTTCATCTGAGTTACTGAAGGACATACAAACTAAAATCACATTGCAATGAGAGATGAGAAATAGAAACGGTCTGCAACAGCAAAATGACCAAAAAAACAACTTATATAGACACTGAGAAGAAGAAGGAGATGTTAGAGCTCATCGGGTTTAGTCTTCCAATGATTGTTTATATGAATGTGTGACTATTATTAAAATGAAAAATGATCCCTGGCCATTGGTAGTGATGTAAAATGGGACTAGAAGGAGTGCAGGTGTGTGTATTAGCTCATGTATCATTAGCAATAGAAGCTAACTGACGTGACGACATGTTGGATCTCAGCCCCCCCCCCCGGTTGGTTCCTCACCTGGATGGTGAAGGTGCTGTGGTCCACGGAGAAGCCTTTGCCCGACGGGATCTTCTCCACACTGACCTCGGCCTCCGCGTCCTCTGCCGGGTTCTCGAGCCGCAGAACCGCCGACCTGGAGGTTCCTAGCTTCAAAGACCCGAACGACACGAAGGGGGCTTTGGAAAACTGGATCAGACTCAGAACCGGGACGTTGTTCTCCTTGTTGGCTTCATCTCTCCTCCCCGGGCTGATCTCCAGAAACCCTCTCCGCGCTGCAGTCGACGTTTCCGCCATTTTAAACGAGTTAAATTAGCACGGCAGCTAGCTACATGTTAGGTTGTTAGCTGTTATTTTTTAAAAACGCATGTGTCCTGCTAGTCGCGTGAACTTCCTACTGACACTCAAACGTCCAACACGCTTCAGCAACAACAGCGATCCAGTTTGAAATGCGGCCGTGTTGTTGGCGAGCCAATCACAAGCGAGGGACGGTCGCGTTTTGCCCAATGAGCAAAGAGTTTACAGCGACGGACCAATCGGCTGCCGGCTCCGTGTTTAAACTTCCACCAGCCGCGCCCCCTTGCTCTGAGATGCAGAAAAACGAAGCTGTGCGGCTCTGATGTTTTTTTTTTTTCTTTCTCCAGCACAACTAAAAACAAACGAATCATTTAATCCGCCCACTTATTTTTTGAATAATTTTCCAACAAAGCCGGAAGTGATGATTACGAACAGGAAGTAAAACATCACTCCTTAAAATAAAATAAAATACTTTACTTTAGTTTAGTTTTACGTGAATCCTCTATGTTAGAAACTAATCCACGTGTTTCGTACCAGTAATAAAACTGTACACGATCTTTGTTGTATTTATATCATGTCTGGCTTTAGGTAATATTACATAATTGTTGAACTACAATACCACAAATACTTTCAACAAAGGTTCAGAGAGTCTGTGGTGTGCTTGTCCGCAGTGATAGCTCGCCGTGATCGTATAGAGGTTAGTACTCTGCGTTGTGGCCGCAGCAACCCCGGTTCGAATCCGGGTCACGGCAGAATTTTACAGTAAATATCTTCACTCATATATGTATTGAAGAATACATTAAATTGTACAGTGGAATTTACTTCACTTGCAAATCCACATTGTGGCACTTCAATACAAACCTGTGTTGACTAAAGTTACTTCTGCATTTAACAAAATGCTGCTTGTAAAAGAGAAACGTGTCACTGCCCTCAGGGGTCTGTGGTCCACCATTTGAGAACCCTTGCTTTAAATCCATGTAGAATTCCCCTGGGATCATTGAAAAAATTATTATATTAAATTAATCATTTAGTCGTTAATTTTATTTTTATATTGTTGTTGAAATGTTAAAAAAAGTAAATGTTTTACGCATCAAACAATGGAAATAACCCTCTAAAATACTCAAAAATTGTAACAACAACAACAACAACAACAACAACAAAAGTACTTGAGTAACGTTTCTTTTCACGACTGCACAGGAATATTTCACATAGATTCAAAAAGTGACTGTGTCGGTTTCCAAATGGGAGATTCTCCAGATGACCAGCTGGGGGCAGCATTGCTCTTGGGGGTTTAAATGTCTAAGAAGAGCGTCTGGTCCACAATGTGCAGCATCGTGTCAATGTATGAATCAGTTGTTTTGTATTCACGCTTCATTTAACAACTTTTAGTATTTCAGGTGATTAGGTTTTGAGGACTGAGAAATTGATGTGGTCCAAAAACCTCTGAAATAGATCATGATTTATTGTGCACATGTTGAACAAATCAGATCAGATTAAAATAGTATTATCATGATTGAAAACCAACAAGCAGTATGGTGATGTGTTAAATCAAATGACAAAGTTAAATATATCATAAATCAAACTGTATTTTTAATTGATCAGTTTACCTCAGAATAACACATATTAACTTAACAGCTGTTTTCTTGTTTAACGACTGACATGCTCTTGTATACAGTAACAAAATTGACAAAATAACTAAATGAATTAAACCATAACCACCATGTTTTCCATATATACACAAATACAATGTTTCTACATGTCCATACTCCAGAAAGTGAGATTGAATTCAGCCTCAAATGCTTCAACCGCTGCAGAGAGAGATTTACAGCTGTTATTGTCCTGCCTGCAGACATTAGCATGTCTATAACAGTGGCCAGAGTCAACCCCACCCCCCTCAGAGCCACCCCCTTTGAAAATGTCTCCAACCTCTACTGTCTTTTGTCTCCCACTCAACTCACACTCTTTGCCAGTTAAGATGTGCTAATGTGCATTCAATGTGTCAGCATCAGTGAATAGAGTCAGTCCCCTGGTTGCTGATACTGCAGCTCCAGATGCATCCTTCAGGGAAACTGGAGCACAGCAACAACTTAAAAGAAAATATCACCTTCTGGGACATCAGGGGCTCCGTATATTTCCCAATAGGCTTGAGTTTAAAACTGTATTTTATCACAATGTCCTGGTAAACTCACCTTTTCCAGTCTCTGTCTTTATATACACTCACTGATCCCAACACTTTGATGGAGCCTTTTGATGGATGAAGCTGGAAATCTGTTCCAACTACCATCAAGACCATCAAACAGTATTTGCTGTAGTCTAATACATTTTAAGAGATGAGTCCACTCTCTGTCGGAGGTATTAACTTAGGCAGCAAGCGACTTACTAATACGTTTATTAGAAATATCTAATCATCACAACACTAACCTGATACAAAATATGTAATATGTTCTTCGAGATTATCGTGAGGATGAAATGAGGAAAATAAGGAAATCAATCCTACCTAAAACATTAAACATTTTGAATGACATTTAACATTGAGACTGTGGAACGTGTTTTCTTTCAGTTTGATCCTGGACAAGAAGTTTGGTTAAAGCTGGAGAACTTATGGAGGATAAAAACCTGGATTTTTTAAATTAAATAATCTGATTGTAAGCACTTTATTCACAAATGTAAACATTTTAAAGTCAAGCCCCTTATCGACGGATGGAAGAATGAACTAAAGATATTTTTTAAATCTCATTTTTTCATTACTGGATTTATTTATTTCTCATTGAATAATACCCCTCAGTTCTTTATTTAATTATTTATTTTACTTTAGTTATTTACTATATTTTACTTAAGGTTTGAATTTGTAACAAGTATTTTCAATTTAAACAACAATAAAAAAAAAACTTTGATGGAGCCTGGATTTGTTTTCATACTCCACCCTACTTCCGTTCCGGGCCGCTCATGTGACCCGCCCCTCGTCCAATCAGGTGCGCGGAGACGGCGGCTCGTAATTTTGAACAGGACTCCGCTCGGCAGCTCGCTTCAGTGTCAGACTTCGATCCGCAGCTTCTCTCGGGTTATGGACGTTTCCACTGGTTTTCTCCTCGGATGAACTGGGAGCTGTGTCTCTGCCTCATGTGATAGAAGATGAATTCTCACGTGATCACTCCCGGACCGTACCGAGCCACCAAACTGGTAAGTTTTCAAAAAACCATTAGCTCCGCTAGCTCGAGCCACAGCTAGCTAACGGCTAATTAATGTGTGGAGCCTTAACGCCTTTAAACGCGTCTCACGCTTCATCGCGAGGCTTCTTCGCTGATACAATCATTTATGTATTTTTAATTGTTATTATTTCTGTCATTTAACTCAGGCGCACATCGCGGTGCTCGTTTGTTTACGACTTTTGTTCGACTTTCAAATTAAAAGTGCTTCTGACGGCTCACCCTGTTTTTGGATCTAGGACGTTTTTACACGTCTTGTTGATTTTACACATTTAAAATACGTTTTAAAAGGCTGACAAATAAGAGTCAGATGCGTTTTGTGTCTAAATACATTTTTTAATGTTGATTTAACTTCATCCATTTAATCTGTAAAATGTCCGGTAGCAGGTCAATGACAAGTATAAAGGAGGTAATTTAACATCTGATATTTCTATTAACCGGAACCATTTAGACCTGAAACAACTAGTTCAAGTAAACTATTAGTCAGATAGAAAAGCTATTTGTTTTTTCATTGTTGTGTTTTTTTCAAGAGTAAATTGTGGTTTAAAAAGTCCAACATCTGCAGATTTCTGTCTCAAAAGAGAAAGTTAACTTGTAAACTGATTTATTTTTTAATTTATGTGACATATGAGGACATCGTCTGCAGACCTCAAATCACCCGTGCATGTTTTCCTCTATAATTGATGTTGAATCACTTTTTCAAAATTGTCGCTGCTCCACATTCTGTCAAAACAAACATCAGAGTAATTGTGAATTCCTTTCACAACCTCCGCCACGTCTCAAGTTCAAGACGGGAGGTCGTGTTGAATGGTGACAATTCTCTACCATAAAGAACAACTCTATTTTGAAAGTGTTGTAGTTTGAGGCCACAACTAGAACAGTTGATACAACAGTGTTGTTGGAGTTTGGCATTTTTGGGACCAGTAATTTATGATATAACCTCTCTGTTGTTTATCTTGATTTTGGAGAAATTTTCATTTTGCACCAAAGAGAAATGCATCATTCCCTTGTTTCTGTACCAAAGAGGATTGTTAATCTCATCCAAACTGCACTAATTCCTCCTCTTTCCAATGGTCCTCTGTCAGGAGTGTTCCCCACAATCTATATACAGACTGGACCATTAAATTACACTGAATTACGTGACATCATCAGATCAGTTGGACATGATGACATTATTCCAAACTCTGTCTCTGTCGTCTTTCAGTGGAATGAAGTCACTCGTCTGTTTCGGTCTGGCATGCCCCTCAAGAAACATCGCCAGAACTTTCGGCACCATGCCTCCTGCTTCACCGCCTCAGCTGCCGTGGATTGGCTGCACCAGCTGCTCCGTAGCAACAGCAATTTTGGCCCAGACGTCACCAGGCAACAGACGGTGCAGCTCCTGAAGAAGTTTCTGAAGAACCACGTGATCGAAGATGTGAAGGGTCGCTGGGGCACCGAGGATCTGGAGGACAGCAACTCGCTGTACAGGTAGGCAGAGTTGATTTCCGACACGTTGGTTCAGAAGAAACAAAGAAGTTTATCATGTTCCATTAAGTAAAAATGACACTGTCCATTTCCCCTCTTTTCCCAGATTCCCCTCCACCTCTCCTCAAAAACCGATTCCCCGCCTGGCTCCAGCCTCCAGCTCCATAAGGAAAAGACCTTCACTCAGGGACAAGGACGGTTTCTTCAGGTTCAGGAGTTTAAAGAAGCTCGAGAAGGAGACACAAGTGAGCTGGAGTGGATGAACTAATGCATAATATTGTATTTATATATATCTTTAACACACTGCTTGTTTGTAGTGTCAGTTTTCAAGGTGAAAAACTGAATGTATCCACTAACTGTGAGTCGTTTCTTTTTGATCCTCTAGGAAAATGTGGATCCCGCTCTCCAGACAGGGGAAGAGAATCATCCAGCAGGAGAGCAGCAGATGCAGAGACGAGAGCTGACAGTGGAGGACGAACAGGACATCTGGAGAGACATCACCCTAACTCAGTACAAACTCGCACAATGAGCCGAATGCCTTTTGTTTCATACACGTCTATGTTATTTTATTAGCTAATTAAAATAACAAAGTTACATTTCAACCCGTAGAATAACCAAAGAGAACAAACCTGATAAATAACAGAGGGTGTTGGATTTTCTTGTGTAACAAGTGTTTGTGTTCAGCCTGCAGAGGATTATGGGCCTTGCGTCTCTTGAGGAGGTTTTAAACCAGCGTTCTGTAAACCCCCACAACATCATCCACAATATGACCAAAGTCAACAAGCACGGAGTCGTCACACTGGACGACAAGACCAGTAGGTTCCTTCAAACACTTTAATGTCAGAATCAAGCATAAAATTGACCATAGTGTGATTTATATTTAAATTCTCTTAACCGTGTCCCGTTTAATGTTCAGTTAAAAAAACTGTATTCTACAAAAATACCTGCACTGACCACATGATTTAAACAAACAGGACAATATACTGTAACTAATCTGTCCGTTACTTCTCCAGATGACCTTCCACACTGGGTCTTGTCTGCCATGAAGAGCTTGGCCAACTGTGAGTAACGACAAACTACCCAGGACAAATTACAAATTGTGTTTTTAATGTTTTTACTTGATGCATCCTTTTTTACTGGGAATCTCATCTTCTATTCCCAGGGCCCAAGTACGACAGCGCACAGCCGTCCTATCCCGGCTTCGAGAGGGACGTCTTCAAAACAGTGTCCGATTACTTCTACAGCCTCCCACAGCCGCTACTCACATACGAACTGTACGAACTGTTTATCAACGTCCTGGGTAGGTGGACCACTTCCTGTTACTCCTAACCAGTAAAACAATCTCGCTAACTGGATGTCCTTGGTGTCGTGGTGCAGGGAAATGCTGCAGAAACGTGACACGGTTTTCAGGATCCTGTCAGTTACGATGACATTCTGAATCCATCACGTGGTTTCCTGTTTTGACCTCTAACGGTGCCTCTTTGACCCCTAACAGAGGGTTTGGTTGTTGTCACCTAACAGTGATGTGAGCAGCTCTACTCGCTCTGTGTTGTCTGTGACCAGTGGATGTGCAGTGAAAGTTTAAACTAACTAAACTCTCTCCCTCCTCTTTACTGTCTGCTTGCACTGACCCCGCCTGCTCCGCTCGGCCTTCTCTTCTTCTGCTTATGCACCTGCATCCGCTCTCAGTGTTTTGTGGGTACGTCGCAGCACCCCCTACGTACCAACGCGGGAAACGCAAGAAGTCTGACCTTCCTTCAGTACCGCCTCCGGCCAAGGCATCGTTTCGCTCCACCGAGTGTCTCCTCCTGTCACTTCTCCGACAGGGCACGTGTGACGAGGGCGAGTCGCCCATGACAGACGTGCTTGGCGGGACGCTTCAGTCACGGATGGCGGCGCTAAAGGGCGGCGGCGCGGGCGACACTCAGTTTGGTGGCAGCTGCACGAGCCTGAGTACATTTGTTTCCACGAGACCTCAAACCAGGAGCTGCTCGCTGGAAACCATCCTCAGTGACTCTGCCCCTCTCACCCGGCAACAGCTGTTCCTGTCCAATGAAAGCCTGGCGTCCTGCACCCTCAGCAGGAGCCACAGTGACAGTTCTGCCATCACAACACCCCAGAGTGACTTTACACCCGTAACCAAAGCAACCCCTGTTACACGTGAACCTGCTGCAGGAGTTAGAGCAAGGAATAGACTATCAGTCGCACAGAGGTTGCATCCCCTGCGGCCACGCAGCGTAGGCAGCTGTCTAGATATTGTCATAGAAACCAGGGAGGAGGAGGACAAAGAGACCAAGTGGCAGAGCCGAGCCGCCAGCTGCTTCAATGTAAATGCTCCTACAGACCCGCAGCACTTCTCTGCAGCTTCACGCCCTTCCTCATCCTCCTATCATCCCTCCTATCATCCTTCCTCCTCTTCCTTTCATCCTTTCTCCTCCCTCTCTTCAACTGCTGTGGCCAGAGCACAAGAGGCTCATGCTACTGCAGGACCCGGCAGGCCCAGACCCGCCTCCAGTACTTCTAATCTCTGGATGCCTCCTGCCCCTGCTGTTGTCCGGCGCTGCCTCAGCTCTCTGGACGTGTCCAAGCCGCCTCGACCTGTTGCACTGTTCAAACGTCCTGTCTGTGTGCCCGCCAGCAGCTCCCACCCCCCGCAACCCAAACCCGAGCACAGTAAGACACTCTCCCCTCTACCTGTCTGTCTGCCTGTCTGTTGATGTCTAATCACACTAACTCCACTAAACATCTAACCAGCACTCGTGTACTTACTGAGGTTTAACGTAGAACCCTCCAACTCCGGTTGAAATCAAAGGGTGAAGCTGAAGATGTGACTTGATTTCACTCGATGGTCGTTTGTGTTGTTTCACATTTCAGAAGTTTAAGGAAGCACTGACAGAATAAAGGAATTTTTAAAAAGACATTTTCTTCGGGAAAGTGTGTTCAGTACTTTCAAAATGACTCCCATAACATATTTAGTAGGTTTATCTGTGACTAAATGTTTAATATCTCTCTAGACCCTTTAAATGACGTATTACAATACAGACAATGTTTATAAATCCTTCCTGACTCATCTTACCTCGTAGCTGTAGTTAGTTAATCTCATCATTAATCCATCCATCGATCCATTCATCCATCATTAGTGTGATGTAGCAGTGATGGATGAATGTAGAAGAGTGGGTCTGCTGCCTTTTGATTCATCACAGTTTGAACTGTGGAGCTCAATCTGCTTGTGTGATCATTACTGTGTGTGTGTGTTTGTGTGTGTGTGTGTGTGTAGGCCTTCTCCAGTCTCACTGTGAGCGCGTGGCCATCGAGGCCCTGCAGCTCTGCACCCTCCTCCTCCCCCCCACCTCCCGCAGGAAGTTGCAGCTCCTCATGAGGATGATGTCGCGCATCAGCCAGAACGTGGACATGCCACAGCTCCACCCCGCCATCGGCACCCGGACACTGGTGAGTAACTGAGTAAACTGTCGTCATGATCTCTGCTGTTGGACTAAGAGACAATGTACCTACATGTGTTTGTTCTCTTGTAATGTTTATTTTCCTCCTGGAGATCGGTGACGTCTTATTTCTGGATCGTGTCTTTGTGGCTGAACCAACTCTTTGTCTTTAACTCTCTCTCTCTCTCTCTCTCTCTCTCTCTCTCTCTCTCTCTCTCTCTCTCTCTCTCTCTCTCTCCCTGTCCCTCTGTCTTTCTGTGCCTCAGATGGTTCACACGTTTTCCGGCTGTGTGCTGGGCAGCGCTGAGGAGTGTGATTTGGACGAGCTGTTGGCCACCAGACTGGTTTCGTTTCTACTGGACCATCAACAGAGCATCCTGTCAGTCCCCGACTACCTGCTCAGTGCCATCAGTGACCACGTACAGTACCTCCGCACAGCACAGGTACAACTCATCAACTCATCCTGTGGACAAAAAACACATGATACTGACACTATAATAAACAAACACAACACTTCACTCTAAAGGATCTGGCATCAATATGGATGCATGATAATCAGAGACAACAACAAACACCACAGTCTGATTTGAATAAGACTGATTTGAAGTTGGTTTATCTAACTGAACCTTTATGAAATATTCTGAAACACATCTTGGACCAATTCTTCAGGTTAAAACTTTATTTTCAACTCTAATGAAATGGAAACACCACCGATGTAAAAGCTGGAGTAACCGAACAAAATTAGAATTTGTTACCAAAGTACAGTTTTGTCTTCATCTGCTGCGTCTGAATTTCCAGTAAATCAACACAGTCCTACAGATGATGATGATGATGATGATGATGATTCTTTTCACTGACCCCAGGTCCCCATCGACACTGGCTTTAATGTTGACAGCAGCGATGTGGTCAGCATTGCGGTGCCTGTGTTCGCGTTCTGCCGTCAGATTAGCGGAGCTGAGTTCGAGCAGCAGAAGCAGGCGTCTTCCCGGAAGGCCATGGAGGATTTACTGGAGATCCTGCTGACGGACCAAAACATCAGTGAGAAGGACAGACGCAAGAAACTGAAGCAGGTAAAAGGAAAACCTCCTCGAAATGTCAATACAGACACAGAAAAGTGTCATTTTATTCTCTTGAACGTGAGTTTTGTTTCCTCTTAGTTCCAGAAGCAGTACCCAGACATCTACAGTCACCGGTGCCCCGCCTCCGACCGCGAGAACAAGACTGACAACAAGCCAAAGATTAAACCCGCCCTGCTCAACATCAAGAAAACCAAAGCTTTCAGCATCAGGAACTAAACTTTACCGAGAGTCAACAGCGTAGAAAGCTACAGTCAACACGACGTTCGTGCTGCACGAGAACTGAACTGATGCTGCTGAGAGACGATGGAAAACTCTCCCTCTCCTCTGAGCAGCTGTTAACTGTTTGTCGTTACATTGGAACTCCGTTAGTGTTGTTGTGTGTGTGTGTGTGTGTGTGTGTGTGTGTGTGTGTGTGTGTGTGTGTGTGTGTGTGTGTGTGTGTGTGTGTGTGTGTGTGTGTGTGTGTGTGTGTGTGTGTGTGTGTGTGTGTGTGTGTGTGTGTGTGTGTGTTCAGTGTACATTTTGGGAAAAATATGCAAGTCTGGGATCACTGGTACACGTGGGAAAAACTAGATTATAGATTAATTTATATGATGATGTCATTAACAGTGCTAACGTATGAAGTGTATTTTTGTCATATTTACTGTTTTATTTTTTATAGACGTAACAAAACACAGATTCTCAAGTTTTATCTGAAATGCTCGTTAGACTCTTAACATCGTTTTTCTCTCAGATTTAGTTTTGTCGTTCTTATCTTTTGCTTCTTAAGGTTTAGTTTTTCTTCTCTTACTTTAGTGTCCTTACAGAACAATTTTAAAGTCGTACCACAGAAGGGATTTCTTTTGAGTTTCAAATTCTCCTATTTTTGATTATTTTTACATCTGATCCCCCTCGCTCATTTTTTCTTGAATTTCCGTGTTTTGTCTCGGGTACGTCCCTATTGGACAGAGCGATGTTTTGCACTGGGTTTGTGCTGTGAAAGGACCAGTGAGCTAATGTCAATCATCAGAACGGTTAATTTATACCTATTTAATGCCTGATAGACTCCCTAAAGAAGGCCTTTAGCTGTATGTGGTGCTTATAATGAGCGGAGCTGATGTCGATTGGGTTTTAATTTGAAGCGTCACACAGAGCACACATTATGTCAAGTGTCTGAGGAAAAGACTTAAAAGGTTTTGTTTTTATTTCTCTTATTCTATATGAAGTATTTGTTCCACCCTGGTACGTGTCTTTCTTTACCTCAGATGTAACCATGTATACACTCGTCAGTGTTTTTGGTGAAGACCATTTACAGAGGAATCGTATGTTTTACTCTTCCTCATTGTTTACTATGCAAAGTCCTGGGAAATAAACCTTCTGTTTCTATTTATACGACTTCGTCCTCTTTTCATGTGGTATAATATATATATATTTGCTCCTCCCTCTAACAACCACACATTTATATACAGGCACAGGTGTTTGTTCAACTCAAACAAGATTGTGGGGTGAACTTAATATTTCATTTCTGCTGCTGGCCTTCATCAGCAGCACTTGTTTTCAACCTGATGTCAACAACATCGAATGACACCAGATGACAGATCACGTCTCTTTTTAACGAACTAATGAAACCATTTGTTTTAAAGTCACGCTGTCATCCGTCCATTCAGCATCCAGCCTTCATCCATCAAAAACGACAGAGGCCTCTCTCCCCCCTTTTCCTCTGCAGCTCCCTCCAGACTCAGCCAATTCAAATAGTTTAAGTGTTTCTAGAAGCGGTCTGGAACTAATTAGATAGGATTCCTCCTACACGGACATCGCCGCTCAAACAGCACCAGCACGCCGCTTTTAAAGGCCAACTTTATTGGTTTGACCCACATCGTTGGCAGGTCCCTGGGCGTTCGTGTTCCCAGGTTTACAAAGATGTTGTTTCGGGCCCGGAGAACATTCTGCATGAGGCCGATGGCCAGACGACTGAAAGGAGGGGAGACAAAGCTGGCCTGTTCAGGAGGAGGAGGGTGAGCAAAGGGCATGAAAGGAGTGAGCCAAGGAGAGGGAGTGAGAAAGGATGGAAAAGGGGAGGAGGAAATTGGAGGAAGGGGAGGATGGGAGGAGAAGCAGGGGGCTCAGTTTCCATCTCTCACCGCAGGACATCTGTGTGTGGTTTAAATGCAAACCAGAGTTTCTCCTGAGAGTGAGGAGCAAGCAGCAGCATGGCCCGTCGGTGAGTCAAACCTTTCCTTTGCTTCTCTCCAAACAGCTTTTCAAGATTCACATGTCTTTGTTTCCAAGAGGGTGAAGTAAGAGGAAGCAGCTTCCAGTGGTTGTTTTGCTGTGAGACACAGAGATTCAGCGAGTCAGAGACGTGCAGGGATTCCTCTGCTTCATCTCTTCACTGCAAAGGGACGAGAAACCGAACTAAACTCTGAGTTACGACACAAAATTCCAGAAAAAGTTTTTTTTTTTCAGATGCAGCAGGGAGAAAGACTTTCAGCTGTTTTAGTTTAGTTGGAGTTTTGTATAATCAACTGAACTAAAACTGATTTCCAAAATCCTGCAGACAAGTATTTAGCATTTTACACCAACATTTAATCGGCTGTTGAGTAGATATGCTCATTGTTTCAGGACTCACTACTTAAACCAATAAACTAGACTAAAACTGCTCAAATTACATGAGGTTTAGATTGAACTTTCTGACTCAGCTGAGTATTTATCTGCACCGATCGGTTTCTGCACACATGAAATTCAAAGGTTAACTAACTTAACTGTGTCTTTAAAACAAGTTTCTCTGTCTCTGTTCTGTTTCTGTTTTCCTCTCCAGAGTGGAGCATCCTGCTGCAGGCTACAAGAAGATCTTTGAGACAGTGGAGGAGCTGAATGAGCCAATACCTGCAGAGATCACAGGTACACACACACACACACACACACACACACACACACACACACACACACACACACACACACACACGGCCCAGACATACACACACACACACACACACACAAGACATACACACACACACACACACACACACACACACACACACACACACACACACACACACTCATACACAGGCCCAGACACACACACACACACACACATACAAGCAGACACAACACACACACACACACACACACACACACACACACACACACACACACACACACACACAGGCCCAGACACACACACACACACAACACACACAGGCCCAGACATACACACACACACAACACACACACACATACACAGCCCACACACACACACACACACACACACACACACACAGGCCCAGACATACTGTACAACAACACTTAAAATAATAAAACAAATAATAATCATCCAATAATCATTTGTTTGTTTGTTCACATTCTTCACATCATTGAATACTTTGTGTGTGTGTGTGTGTGCAGGTGTGATACCATCATGGCTGGGGGGCAGTCTCCTCAGGATGGGTCCGGGTCTTTTCGAGATTGGGGGGGAACCTTTCAACCACCTGTTTGATGGACAGGCTCTGCTGCACAAGTTTGACATGAAGGACGGAAAGGTGACCTACTACAGGAAGTAAGAATACAGTACCTTTCAAAATAAGAGCACATTAAAACACTTTTAAACATGTTTCTTTCTCGTAATTTTCTAGTCTAGTCTGCTCTTTATCTTTCCTTTTACTTCAAGTTTACTTGTGAAGTTGTTTTTTAAGTGTGGAGCTGGATATAATCCAGGATTTCTTGAGGGATAAATGCACATTTTCACTATTTTCTCTTCTTGATAAACAAAACATCAGTCACATGTGTCCCATTGTGACTTTTATTATCCTGATGCAGATCCAAACCCCAGTTGCATATTTTCTGATTTGCTGTGGTTGCAGAGAGGTATGCAGCTGAGGAAAATCGCTGACTCTAGATTCCTGCAACGTGGGATATTGCTAGAAGAGACAAAAAAAACGATAATCAGACGCAGCTCCTCTTGGAACCAAGACGTTTCACAATCTGTGAAATAACATGTCTGAACAGAAGAGATGCTTGATGCAACAGTTCTCTGTGACGTGTGGGATGTTTGTGCTCAGGTTCATCAGGACAGACGCGTACGTTCGTGCTATGACTGAAAACAGAGTGGTCATCACAGAGTTCGGTACAGCAGCGTATCCCGACCCCTGTAAGAACATCTTCTCCAGGTAACACCACCAGGAGGAAGTTCCACCCTGAAACCACTAACAAGATATAATGTGTTAATTGATGAGTGGTGATGATGTTGTGCAGATCACTTCCTGTCTCTGAGTCTGTGAACAGTATAATTATAGTATATATATTTAAGTTTTGTATTCTGCCTATATATGCTGTAATGTTCACACTGTTTAATAACATCCAGTTTGCTCGCAGTGTTATTTTTACACTGATTTGCTCATAGAAAATCTTCTGTTCAGATTCTTTACTTACTTCAGAGGCATTGAAGTGACTGATAACTGTATGGTGAACGTTTATCCAATCGGTGAAGACTTCTACGCCGTCACAGAGACAAACTACATCACCAAGGTCGACCCTGATTCGCTGGAGACGCTGAAGAAGGTGAGAGCTGACGGGCTACTTTTTTTAATTTCTCCAAATATCGTAAAGTTTTTCTATTTCTGCACCTTTTTCTTTTCTACTTTTGTCATTTTTTCCCCTTTGCTTGTTCTTGTTCTTCTTCTTATTCTTCTTCTTCTTCTTGTCTTCTTCTTCTTGTTCTTCTTCTTCTTGTTCTTCTTCTTCTTCTTCTTCTTCTTCTTCTTATGCCCTTTTTTCAGAATAAAATGCAGCTCAATGTGTGTTACATAAAAAATGTAAAACCAATAGCAGCTCAAAAAAAGAAAATATTGAATAAAAGGATGTTCTTAAATCTTAAATCAATATTAAAATAACGATAAAAGAAAACACTGTTGAAATTAATAAAAATTATCATTTATTTCACATGTAAATATGAAGTTAAGAGTTAAGACTTAAAGGCAAATAATTACCTTAAAAACTTGCTTTTATTTGTTTTCACTAATAATATATAGAAATAGATGGAATGGACTAATTTTCTATTGTTATGTACAGATTTTTTATTATGTATAGAATTTGAAAATATGATGTAATTTAACAGTTTTTGGTGAACTCACGTCAGGGACCCTCCACCAGCCGGATTCTCTTCTCATTCATCCCCTGTGTTGTGTCTCCATCAGGTGGACCTGTGTAAGTACCTGTCGGTGAACGGGGTGACGGCGCACCCCCACACCGACTCAGACGGAACCGTCTACAACATGGGAAACTGCTTTGGCAAGAACATGAGTCTGGCTTATAACATCGTGAAGATCCCGCCTGCTCAGAGCGGTGAGAGAACGAGACTGAAGATCACAGGAGGAGATTGAATTGATTTTCTTTTGTCTTTTATTAGTGAATCAACCTTAAGTAATAAAATGGATGTATCATTGATGAATAGTGAAAAGATAGAGACAGAAAAAGAGAGAGCAACAGAAAAGGGACACAAAGAAAGAATGACAGAAAAGAGGTAAAAGGGTTAGAATGAACAAAGATATAATTGAGTATGAGATAAAGAAAATTGAATTAAATAAGAAAAGGGAGAATCCCATAAGAGATATGTTACGATTGTGTGATACCTTCAATAGCTCCTGATACTAAATGGACCCATTTTGTTGAGTGGAGAAGAAACAGGCGACTCCAATTAACTTTATTAATGTTTCCTTCTCACTGATCTGACTCGTCTTCCAGACAAGTCAGATCCCATAGAGAGATCAGAGGTGGTGGTTCAACTGCCCAGCAGCGAGAGGATGAAACCCTCCTACTTTCACAGGTACCCTGTCATACATCATTATCAGCACACAGATAAACAGCCTCTCTCTCTCTCTCTCTTTCTGTGACACTTTACATTAATAAGACACATGTTCTTCTTCTTCTGCCCGTGTGCTTATGGATCTGCAGCTTCGGTTTGACGGACAACTACTTTGTGTTTGTGGAGCAGCCGGTGAAAATCAACCTGCTCAAGTTCCTGTCGGCTTGGAGCATCAGAGGAGCCTCGTACATGGACTGCTTCGAGTCCAACGAGAGCATGGGGGTAGGCAGGGGCCGGCACAGAGGGGGGGGCAGTGGCCAGAAGGAAATCTGAGACACAAAATGACCATAAAGAAATACAAAGTGACCACAAAGAGACACAAAGTGACCACAAAGAGACACAAAGTGACCACAAAGAGACACAAATGACCACAAATAAACACAAAGTGACCACAAAGAGACACAAAGTGACCACAAAGAGACACAAAGTGACCACAAAGAGACACAAATGACCACAAATAAACACAAAGTGACCGCAAAGAGACACAAAGTGACCACAAATAGACAACACATTTTGACAAAACTACACAAAGGACCAGAACAGAAACAAAATTAAAACAAGTGACACATATATTTTGTGTCTCTTGTCTGTGTCCTGACGCTCATTGTCTTATAATCTGTCCGCGGCTGTAGGTCAATTAAAGATGGAAGTAGCTGGTAGCATGGTTTTCATGTTTAGACTCAGTAAACAAAACTACTGTTAATAATGTCCATATTAATGACTTATTTCCTTTTTACTCATTTTACAAATGTGACATCTTCTTTGAATCTGTGTCTCAGTCTGGACGTTCATTTAAAAAGTGTTAAGCCTCCTCTGGTGTATGAAGAGAAGTGCATGTTACACGTGAACCTCACATGTATGTTCACACACATCCATGTGTCTGTAGACGTGGTTCCACCTGGCCACCAGAGACCCAGCAGGTCACATGAGCAGCCACAAGTTCAGAACCTCAGCTTTCAACCTCTTCCACCACATCAACGCCTACGAGGACGAGGGCTTCATCGTTGTCGACCTCTGCACGTGGAAAGGGTGAGTCCGACCCTGTGTGTGTCTCTGTGTGTGTGTGTGTGTGTGTGTGCTTTATGTGTAGTCATTGTATCCCCTCTCTCTGTGCAGTTATGACTTTGTGTATGACTACCTGTACCTGGCCAACCTGAGGCAGGAGTGGGAGGAGGTGAAGAAAGCAGCGATGAGAGCTCCTCAGCCTGAGGTCAGACGATATGTACTGCCACTGGATTTACACAAAGTGAGTACACACACACACACACACACACACACACACACACACACACACACACACACACACACACACACACACACACCTCGTCCTATCAGAGGATCATAAAAGACTAAATAGAAAATCAGCATCTTTATAAATGGATCCCATGTGTGACCGCAGCGTTTTGTGTGACTCTGCATTTCTGTCACAGCGTTCCACAGCTTCACCACACCTTTCTCACACTCCACATATACAACTGTGTATTCATATCTGTGTGTGTGTGTGTGTGTGTGTGTGTGTGTGTGTGTGTGTGTGTGTGTGTGTGTGTGTGTGTGTGTGTGTGTGTGTGTGTGTGTGTGTGTGTGTGTGTGTGTGTGTTCAGGAGGAGCAGGGGAAGAATCTGGTGTCTCTGTCCTACACCACAGCTACTGCTGTCCTTAACATTGATGGAACCGTCTGGCTCGAACCTGAAGTTCTGTTTTCTGGACCAAGACTAGGTGAGACACACACACACACACACACACACACACACACACACACACACACACACACACACACACACACACACACACACACACACACACACACACACACACACACACACACACACACACACACACACACACACACACACATGTCCTTACCTGGATGATGTCTGTCCTTGTTTTGACTGTGTCAGCGTCTCTCAGCCTTTGAGTTTCCACAGATTAACTACTCTCTGTGTCGGGGGAAGAAATATTCCTTTGCCTACGGACTGGGGCTCAACCACTTCATCCCTGACAGGGTAAGAGATGGAGGAGACAAATATCAGGCCCTGTGTGTAGTGTGTGTGTGTGTGTGTGTGTGTGTGTGTGTGTGTGTGTGTGTGTGTGTGTTGTGCTGATTAAAGCTGCTGGTGTTATTGTTGATCTGCTGCAGATCGTCAAACTGAACGTTCAGACCAAAGAGACGTGGGTGTGGCAGGAGGAAGACTGTTACCCGTCAGAGCCACTGTTTGTACAAACACCTGGAGCCACACAGGAGGACGACGGTAGGACACACACACACACACAGAGAGAGACACACACACTGAGAAAGTTCTACATAATCCTGTGTGTTTGAACATGTGTGTGTGTGCAGGTGTGCTGCTGAGCATCGTGGTGAAGCCCGGCGCAGAGAGACCAGGTTTGCTGTTGGTGCTGGACGCCATGAATCTGACTGAGCTGGCGAGGGCGGAGGTGGACATCATGATCCCTGTGACTCTGCACGGGATGTACAGACCTGGACCTCAGCTCTCATCCTCATCCTCATCTGAAGAAGACACATAATGAAATTCACTCTGAATGTATTTTCTTTCTACCAAAGCAGATGCTGGAGTAAAATATCTAAAAATGAAGAGATCATGGTTTTATCAATTTACCCACTTACTGAAATATAAGAAAGTTGAATGAAAGTTATCATTATTATCAATTTCTGGGATTTTTCTGGAACATAAACATTTATAAACAACATATCGTTAATGTTATTTCCACTAAAGCCTTCGGCTGAGTTAACAGTGTCTGCTGATTGTAATGTAAAAATACAGTTAGTATTTTCATATAATTATATTTCATAAATAAAATGTGCAGATTTGTGAAACTATCTTTGTAAAGCAAGAGCTACAATTAAATATATACAACATGTTTCTGCAACAGATATTTTATATTGTATTCAGTTTTTACTTTTATATAAATTCAATTTCATAATAATCATTTTACATTGGTAATGATATTGCTTGTAAAAGTGTAGCTGTGTAATGATGTTGTTGTTCACTCTGCAATTAGAACAAAAAGATGTTGAATATGAAGAATCTTTAACAAGAGTTAAAACATGATCCTTAATAACACAGATTCAATTTAAAGTGATCAATAAACAATACACTTATAATTAGGACAATCTAAAATCTAAAAAGAAAACTTATTGTACAAAGACTGTTAGTTACTTGTTGAGAACAAGTTTTTCAAAATCTAAGCCAAAGGTCATGAACGGTTCCAATGAGATACAAATGTGTTTCAATCTGCCCCCTGGTGGCCAAGAAAGTGAATTAATTCAGCTTTCATTGTTTTGTGGGAATAATAAAACATGTTTGTTTTTTGTTGGTAGCTTCAATGTAAAGGTATATTACTCTGCTTCTGTTTTAAAAAATAAAACCACAAACATCCAAATTTACTGCAGTGAAAATGTTTAAATTCATAAATCAAAATGTCACCTGTCATATTTGTGGGGTTTTCATTCTGAAGTAAGAGCGACAATCAAACACAAACACCGGCTTTTACGATTTTAAAATGTATTTACACGTTTCATCTTCTATACAAATACAAAACTGTGATTATTTTACACTTATAATTACAAAACACAATTTCTTGCAATGAAGAAAAAAATCAGATTTAAACAGATTTATTTGTCAGGTGAAAATCTATTAAATCAAAAACAAACACAATCTCTCCTGAACTGAGTTAAGGCTAAAACAGACAAATGAGCTGCAGTTAGATACTAAATCAATTAGTAATGTGGTGAAGAGCTTCGTTCCCATGTGGAACCGAGTGAGTCTCTACTGGTCGAGCTGTAGTGTGCAGAACCTTCATGAACCTGACACATGAGGTGAAGGGGAGAACGAAGGACACAACCAGGACTCTTCACTAAAGAAACCAACAAAACGGTGAGAACTACTTTCCCTACAGAGGCCACATGATTATCCTTCTGATTTTCATTTCTGACAATGCATCAACAGTAAAAAAAAACTGCCTTGTCAGTTCTGTGACTTTGTGGACTGAATAAGTCAGAGTACGGAGAGGTAGTCATTAGTCTCTGGAGGTGAAAAACTGACTTTAGTAAAGTGTTGTGTGCAAAATGAGACACAACGTCAAGCTTTACATCCATCGTCGTTCAAAACCTCAAACCTTTAAGTGCATTTGATCCATTAGTCACGTAAAATATGACTCTAGAGAATTAGCGTGTGGATATTTTCTGTCTAACACACATGTGGGTATTCAGCACCTATTCTTCATGTTTCAAGTTCCACCCATACTGAAAACAGAACAGAACTCGGTGTGAATCCTCTTTACACACTGGGAACAGGAAGAACAATAAATGAATCAAATTGATGGACAGATGTCTGTAGTGTCCAGAGAACGTGAGGTGGACGGACGCCTCTACATGCGTAGCAGTGGTTGCTGCACTTTGTCTGTAGAAAGCTGATACTGCTGCTGTCTGATGATGTCCAGACAGTCTCTGAGAACCTGCAAACACATAAACAGAGGAACAACATTCAAAAAGAAATGATTTAAAATCATATTGATGACTGTCGTGTTTTGATGGAGTGAAGCTCTCAGACTGTTTCACCTTCCTGGTGTCCTGAGGCAGAATGACTCCATCGTCCCAGAGCCGCCCAGAGGAGAAGAAAGCTGAACTCTCTTCCTCTAATCGCCGATTCAAGTCGTCCTCCTGCTTCTTCCTCTGCTCTTCCTCCTGCTCACTGTCGGGGGGAAGCAGAGAGCCAGAATGACCCGGAGCCGCCATCGACACTCTGGCGTTGGGCCACAGGAACAGGAAATTAGGGTCAAAGGCCCGTCCACACTGGAGAAGGAAACAAGATTGTTAAAGCTTTCCTCGTTTTCACCCTTTTTTGATTTTAATGATATTGTCTTATCCTTCTTGTTATCTTCTAGTTTTTGTTTCCTTGTTTTTTATCTGTCCTCATGTAGCACTTTGTACCAGCTGTTTTGAAAGGTGCTGCAGAGTTAAAGTGTTTACTCAGACTCTCACCATGGCGTAGCTGTCAGCGCCGTGGCAACCACCAATCACCACGGTGATTTTGGGGACGGAGGAGCACGCTACTGCTGACAGCATCGAACCCTGAGCCTTCAGACGGTTACTGTTCATCTCCGCCTAGAAGAAAAAACACAGGAAATAAAATAAAGATATAAAACAAATACTTCCCATTCCCTCCAGAGGCCGCTGGCTTTACTTCCTGTATTAAGACATGTATTTGCACAGGCTTGATGAGTTTCACTGGCAGTGAGTACCTGTGTCGTGGAGAGCGTTAGAGCTGCTGTGGGCGCTGTGTTCTGGAGGAAGAGGAGTGGGACGTCTCTCTGGTCACATAGCTGAACAAAATGACTTCCTTTCAGGGCAGCCTGGTACGACAGCTCTCCGTTGTTGGCTACTATCCCCACCAGGTTGCTGAACAGAAAGAAACACGATACATAGTTGATCAGGACCATACATCGATATTTCAACTCTTCATATACACCATATCACAGTCTGTGGTTTATACTGACAGCTGGAATCATTCTTCTATGGCTGCTATGTTAGTTTGAAGAGTATACTTAGTAAAGTTTTGTCCATTATTTTTTTAAATGTTCATAATTAGTCACAAGTACAGGTGTGACAAAATATCTTGGCTTTACCAAACACAATATATGATGTTTTATTTATTTTCTCGTTTTAATTGTGATAATCAAAACAGTATATATGTATATTTTGTGAATGAGCTTTTGGTCATTGGGGTGTACGCCCTCTACCTTGTCAAACAACCACAAAATAATCAATGTGTGTGCACACGTCTTTTACCCATGAATCTTTGCAAAGCCGGTGATCAGAGTGGTTCCAAAACGAGCTTTAAACTCCTGGAAGCGGCTCCCGTCCGTCAGCCGACTGATGACCTGCACAGAAACCACCAGCTGTTATCTACACAGAACCATGACTCAGTGAGACAGTGAATTTGTGGCTGTTATGTGTGTTTGTGCATTTTGTACCATTTTAACATCCAGACTATGGTTATAACTCAGTGGAGCGAGTCCCAGAAGATCCTCTGAACTGTACAGTGGCTCCTCCTCTGCTTTCCTCTTCTTCATCTTCTCCTCATCCTCCTCCTCTTCCTCAGGCAGCTGGAAATTGAGGGTGGAAACTATGTTTCTGGTGTAATCGTACGCCTCCTTTTCATCCCAGGCAAAATGATCCACACAGCCACTCACTCTGAAACCAGAAGATAAATCAACCCGATGATGCATCTGTACTCAAATTAACTCATCTCGTTATTCAAAGGCAATCATCTCATTTTGAAATCCTGTTCCAAGACTCGTGAGGGTTGGTTTGATTTATGGACCTACTCAGCATGAAGCTTGGCTCCTCCCAGGTCCTCTGGTGTCACTTCCTCTCCTGTGGCGGCCTTGACAAGCGGCGGTCCTCCCAGGAATATCGTCCCTATCCGGTGCACCATCACTGCCTCCTCAGCCATAGTGGGGATGTAAGCTCCACCCGCTGTGCATGACCCACACACCACTGACACCTGTAGGATCATTAGTTTGACAGATTAATTCGTAAATTGTAAGAGGTGAGGCTTTATCAAACTTGAATGCAGATTTGTCACCTGTGGGATCTTCATGGCAGACATGATGGCTTCATTATAGAAAGTTCTTCCTCCCTGGTTCTTATCCGGAAAGATCTCTGACTGGATGTTTACACAAACAGGGAATTAGGAACTCAAACAGCAGTCACTTACTAGTCTTACTTACTAGTCACACTTATTAAACCTGAGGTGTGTGTGTGTGTTTCACCTGCAGTGGTAGGAAAGCTCCTCCAGAGTCGACCAGGTAAACACAAGGCAGGCGGTTCAGAATCGCCACTTCTTGCGCTCTTAGTTGCTTCTTCACTGTGATTGGATACGCTGTGCCGCCTTTCACTGTGGCATCGTTGGCAATGAACACACACCATAGACCACAGATCCTGCCGATACCTGGACACACATGTAATGTAAAGGGTCACAAGCTATGGATGTTGAATAATGAATATGAATAAATTGCAGTGAGCGGTTCCTGACCAGTCAGACAGCCGGCTGATGGGATGTCCCCGTAAGGCAGACCCAGACCCGCGAATGGTGACAGCTCTAGAAAATCGTCATCATCCAGCAGGAGGCGCAGACGATCCCTGACCAGTAGCTTCTTGTTTCTTTTTGTGTGCCTAGCAATGGCATTCTCCCCCCCGCCTTTCATCACCTTCTCACTCAACTCGATGAACCTAACAAGAAATAGATGAGATAAATGTTGTGACTTTACATGATAAATAACGCAGTAGGGGAGAAATCAGCTGTTGGAACTTACTTCTTATGGCAGGCGTTGCTGTTTCGGAGGTTAGCTTCATATACATGTTGTTGGATGGGCTGCAGGGGGAGCTCCAGCACTGGGAAGGCACTGGGTAGAGATTTCCTCCTCTTCACTACAGAGCTCATACAACGAACTGAGCACGTCCATCGCTGCTCAGTCAACCTGTAACACAAGATTCATACATGAGGAGTGACAGCTGCAGAGGTGTATCTGAAATGTGAGTTGAAGAAACTAAAATGTCTGTTGCAGATTGATCAGATAGCAACAGATAGAACCAGAGCACATCCTCGTATATAAGTCTCATTTAGTTTATAGTTCAGTAGTTCTTCAGATGTAGTCACCTGCGATGTCTGTCTTCTGTTATGTTCTTTAAAACCCAAGATGGCGACAGGGTGAAAGGAGGCACCAAAGCAGGACACACTCTCCCTCCACTACACAAACACAAACGTTCGGTGTTCAGTCGTCAATCAGGAGCAGTTGTTATGGGAACAGAACACATAAGAGCTGTTAAACTATTAGGGTGTTTTAAACTTAAATAATGTACTTTATCGTTTATCGATAACATTTTAACTTTTTAACCGACTGCTTAACACTACAATTTTACTTATATAAACAAAATTCTTTCCCAACAGCCTCCAGTAGAAACCTTCAGAGGCTAAATGCTGCCTTCAGTTGGGGCTGGGAAATAAAACAACATCAATAATTAATGGGATATAATTTATATTAATAGCAACATGAGAAAGGTTCGATACATATCAATATATTACTCATGCATCGTGCACAGTGTGGAGGTATAACACATAATTGATCGACCCATGATTTGTAAACTATGTTGCTGTTTATCAAGTGTTTGTCATTCTCATTAAGAAGAATTTAAAACTACAACCTTCACCAAGGTTTGTCCCTGACCTTCAGACCTAATAGCTATAATTTGTCACTTTATTGTAATATAACTATTCTGCTTCTACTTCTGCAGTAAAAACTTTTAGAGGCTAAATGCTACCCTCAGTTTTGAATGGTGGTGTTTAGCTGCATCTTCAGCTGAGTAGAGGTTTTCACATTCACTCCTCCTTGTTTGTTATAATCCTTCACGTTTTACTCAACACTAGTTTACTAACATAACTCACTAATATACAGAGGAGGAGTCGCGTGCACTTGACCTGAAGTTATTAGCTAACTGTGTTTACAGTAAGAAAAGTGTGTCAAAGGTCAAGAGACGCTCTGACAACTGTGAGAAAACATGGACTCAAAGAACAAGAAGCGGTTCTCACCTCGTCAGGCAGCGGAGCATGTTTGTTTCTGACTGAATAATAAATAAAATACAGGAAAACTGCACAACTCCAGTGTCTGAAGACCACAAGGAAAATAATCACAACATCACCATTCAGCCAGAGCATCTACTTCCTCTTGAGTAGGAAGGCTGGACGGCTCGAGGTAAAAACGCTCTATCGCCACCTATAGTCATGGATGTGTAACAACAGGGGAGCCCAAAAGTGGTCATCCCACAGAAATGGTTTCAGTTGAGTGGAATATGAGATGTATTGTTGCCTTATAGATATTTAAACAGGTACAAATTTCTGGATTTGTTACAATCTATATCGTGAGGATAACATGGCTATTTATCTATGTATCTGTGCATCTGTGTTTCTATCTATGTATCTGTGTTTCTATCTATGTATCTGTGTATCTGTGTATCTATATCTATCTGTAGATATCTATCTATCTATCTATCTATCTATCTATCTATCTATCTATCTATCCATCCATCCATCCATCCATCCATCTAATGATTGCAGCTGTAATGACTCATCTTGACCAGGAGAGGAAGCTGCTCCACCTACTCATTGACAGTTTATTGTTCCACCAATAAGGGGTTAGGGTGAGGTGCTTTAAGTATTCAGACAAATATTGGGTGTTTTAAAATGACTTTATTTACATTAGAGAGAGTTATTTGTAAAATGTCTGTACAGGCCTGTACAGGAGCAAGAAGCCTGTTGATGAGTTAAAAGTACAAACCTTGTGATACCTTATATCTTAAATGACAAAACAAATAATCAGCAAAAATACATACTATGATAATTTTATAGGAGTTAAAGCACCCTATTATGAAGCCATTATACCAAGATACTTACAGGTTCTATAGACTTTAAATTCAAGGTATTATAAAAAAAAACATTATTTTGCCTTGTAGTTTTCATTTATCACACGAGAGAGCTCAACGCACTACGAATTAAGAAAACACATGCAAATAGAAAAAACATGTGCAGATTAAGAAAACAACTTCATCAGTTTGACGACACAAAAGTCACAACACATGCAAATACAGAAACTCGCTGCAAATCACGAAAACGACCACGGAAATGTTTCCAGGGGACCATTTCTGGCTGTGATTTGTGAAGTTCCATCACAGCTGACGAGTAGCAGACTTCAATAACTTCCCGAAACATTTCTGGTGTCATTTTCGCTATTTGCAGTGTCGTCAATTTTATATTTTCTCAAATTGTATGTGTATTTTCTATTTGCACGTGTTTTCTTAATTTGCAGTGCGTTGAGCTGTCTCGGCCACCGTAAAATACACCATCAGAAAAGTTAAAGGAAAGACTTCAGTCCGTGTTTTAGTTTTTTCTTATTGCGTTTTTACTCTATTTGATCATAATATTTATTCATCAATCTATTCATTTGTGCAATTTCATTTAGTGGGGTGGGGTGGGGGGGCTGTGCGGTTAGGGGCCCCCGGTGTGCGCGGCCCTGCTGGTCCTGGAGAAGGAGGAGTGTTAGTCGGCGGACAGTCAGGCAGGAGGACCGCAGTCCCGACGGCAGTTTTGGAGGCACCGAGCGGGATAAAACTGCGTCCAATACGGGGAGAACCCAGCAGGGATAATCCGACATGAGTTGGGGAACGGAGCTCTGGGTACGTGTAACGTCTTCTCTGCGTGTTTTCGACTTGTTTCGCCTTTGACACGGACAACACGGAGACTCCCGGAGCGGAAGGAAGGTGCCGTGTTACCTGCTAGCCGCTAACGCTCATGCTAGCCGGCGAGGCTAACGAGGCTAAAGCTAATCTGTGGTGGTGGTGGTGGTGGTGGTGGTGCACCTCAGCGGCGCTGACAGCGGAACAATAGGCAGGGAAGTGTGCAGACACCGGCGGGCTCTTCCACCCGCTTCCCCTCTTGTCCAACTTCCACAATGTCCACGCTGCTGCTGCTGCTGCTGGTTTTTCCCCCTTTGCGTGACTGGCAAGTTGGGAAGTTGCATCTTGTCGGTGTTTTTGTTCCGTGTCACACCCTGTTTGAAAGGGAAGCTGGCCGGCGGCAGGGTGGAGGACCGCCGGGGCAGGGAGAACCTCCATCCCGCTCCGTCCCTCCACCGACGTTGGTGTCTCACGTTAACGTGTCTCTTTGTTGCCCCCCCACCCCCCCACCCCCCCAATCTTTTGTCTTGACCTCCGTGCGATCAAAGAGGACACATGTGTGTTTATATATCACACACAGCCTCTTTCTACACATTCAAACTCAACGATGAGCTCAACTACCCTCACATATTGAAGGTGTTAGTCTCTAAATGCTGCTGCTCTGATTCTAACAGGGACTGAATGTCTGCATCAGCCACCTCCTCTCAGAATTGGTATTAGACTGGTGTGTAATGTTTTTTTTGTTTTTTTTGCAGCATTGGGTTAAGTTGGGGAAGATGTGTTTAAATATGAGATATGATTCACAGGAGGTTGAGCTCCTGTGTGTGTGTGTGTGTGTGTGTGTGTGTTTTTGGGGTGTTGGCCATCACGAGCTGTTGTAACCAGAGAGCAGCATCCCCCCTGTGAGTGTGTTTGTGTGTGTGTGTTTGTGTTTGTGTGTGTGTGTGTGTGTGTGTGCTTCACCTCCCAGTGATGAGACTCCTCTGCTTGATCTCATTGGTTATTATCTGTAGTGTAAAATAAGCTTTTCTCCTCTGTCAGGAGTTGTCTGTGTTGCTGTACCCTCATTCATTCAGGTTTTCCATTCACTTTTTCTTTGCTTCTGGGTATAACATATGGGGATACAGTCACGAGTGTGAGTTTGTGATCCCAGTTAGACGGATGGAGAGACTGGCGAGTGTATACGAGTACAACACTTCCAGAGAAACTTAGATTTGTTAATAGTTCTTTTCTAAAGGTATGAAAAAAAGACCCAGGATGTTTCTTTTATCACTAAGCTAAGTTTAAGTTTTCAAATAGTTTCTGTTATCAGACTAACAGTCCATGTCCCAGAGATATTAAAGTTACAATGATACAGCACAGAGAAAACCAACCAGTCCTCCCATTAGAGAGATTCTTGCCAGTCATTGTTTGTCAATCAACTAATTGACTGTACATTTTAGTCCTCTCTGTTGTTAACGCACCTTTTTTCCCAGCAGCCATTTTGACACAAACTAGTAGGTAAACAAAGGTATTACTAATCACGTTAAATAAGGCTCAATCTAAATGCAGCATAACCTTAATTAATGTTATTAGGAATACCTGCTAGTTTACCTACTATTGTCAAAGTGGCTGCTGTGAAAAGGGTCTGTTGTGCAGAAATACATCCGTAAATATACCATATCTTTTACATGCCTTCTATATGTTCTTAGAAAATAAACCTGGAGAGAAATTATAAATATCGTAAAGGTCAGTAATAACAAAAAAACAGGATCTGGATTTTGTAAAACTTGAAGTGAAACTAATGAACCAGAGATCCGCTAAAATAAGTTAAAGGGAAGATTCCAATAGTGGAAAATGGATTGACTGAATTCAAAGTGTGAAGTTAAACAGTATTAGCTCATCTCCTCTGCGTCAGTGCTGCAGTGAAGCCGAGCCGGCGATGATCTGCTGTGTGGAGACGCTGTCTGACGGACCGTCATAATCCCCTCAGTCCGCTGATGAGATTAATGTGCGAACGGTCTGATGTCAGATTACACATGATTGGCTGTATGATGTCAGATTACAGATTATTGTCCAGTGGATAAGATGTATACTGTTGACTGGCGGTTGTGCTTTACACATGACTGCCTATATGTTGTCAGTCAGGATGTATTATTTTCTAATTCCATGTTAATCTCCAAAACCTGATTAGTAACTGAGAATATACTGCAGGTTCTGACTAGTTACATCATAGATGTGTGCATCTACTTTGATTCCATTAGAGTACATACACAGTTCAATATTATCGTCAATCTCGATTAATCTGACTAATAATTGTATTTATTATTCTTTTTAAAAAGAGCACATCAACATTGATGCGAATAAATGGCATGAAATTGGGAATAATTCGGAGGCGACACGCCCGACTGTTCACATTAAGCACAAATCAACACTAAACGACGATGTGGCGCTCCTCTTTCATTTCCCTTTAAAGACAAATCTAAGTGTGTGTGCAATGGCAAAAGACAAATATATATAATAAATGGAAAGATAAACAAAATGTGAAGTTAGAAATATGAAGAACAACGCACATTCTAATTGGTATAAGATGTAAATATTGGTCAAAAAACTAAACTAAACCTTAGACAAATCCACCGTTGTCAATATCGCTCAGTGAATATCGCTCAGTGAAATTAATTCTGATGTGAAATCTTTCTACTAAACAAAAAGTTATTTAATTATTTACTTATTTACACAATTTTATGTAGCAGAAACATTTATTTCCTGTCATTCATCTTCCCAGCTCACAGGCAGCAAACTAATTAATTAATAGACTGCACTCAGAAAGTCTTTGAGTCCACATTTGGCATCTTTACAAACAGTATTATACAGATAAAAAGCATTTAGAGCTTTAAATAGCATTTGTATATTCAGTACAGGTTGGTGCCTCTGCTTTTGCCCTGCGTTCTGGCTCTAACGCAGGTCTTTGAGACATTACAAAGCAAGCAAGGAACATCCTATTACCGTGCTGGCTTCCTGCCTTCGATACACACACATACAGTAGGAAGTGTTGTTCTGAATTAAAGCTCTGTCTGCTCTCTGTGTGTGCGCTTAGTGCCAGGATGCTGCCATGCTGTGCTCTCGTCTGTCTGGCCGAGGTGAGTTGGAGGCCAGCAGAGCGCAGCAGCCAAGTCTGGCCGAAGGACAAGAGAGAATGACAGGCGGTCGTCTCTACTGATCGGACTCAAAGGCAAAGATAAGGGGATAGAGGATGAAGAGGTGGCCGAGAGAGGACAGGCTTTAAACGCCTGGCTAGACTTTTGATCTTAGCTTTAAAGAGCTGTCGGCCGTTAAATGGCAAGGAGACTGTGGACCAATTGTGGAAACGCAGATTCACAGCAGTGAGCAGGTTTTTAACCATCTTCCAAATCAATGGGGTCTCAGGATTTTGCTGTCTCCAGTTGTTGTGTGGATTTGGAAAAGGCTTATTGATGTGATCCCTCAGGTGTCCTGTGGGAATGCTGGTGCAGGATGGGGTATCATGGCTATTTGTGTGAATCATTTGATCCCTGAAGCAGGAGTGTTGTTTGTATGCTTGGCATCAGGTGGCAATCAGACTCCAGACAACGGTGCTTGCTATCCCTGCTCGGGTTTGTGATATTTATAGACCGTAGCTTTCAGTATTTCACTGTGCTACGGCTAGAAAGTGAGGTGGTGGTCCGCAGAGAGATTTCTCCAAGTAGGCCCGATGGTCAGTCTGGGCACCTGGTTGGTTTCAATATGTAATATCTATGACGCTACCCTTTTCATCAGTCTTTTCAAATTAAAAGCAGTGTTGTTTAATTGTTTCTTGACATGGAAAGACACAGCAGAACCACTGTCAATTGTTCAGTTCAAGTTTTGACTTTACTGTGTAACAGCTACTCTGGACTGTTACTGTACATTTTCACTATGACATCTGGTAGAACAGGGGATTAGATCACGGGATCATACTACAGTATCAGACAGGCTTGCGTTTGCTGTGTTGGACGTGGCAGCTTTTTAAAGCAAAAGTGAAAGCTTGAACCGTACTGGATTTTTGTGGCGGATTTAGAAATGCTTGTGATGTAAGCAAAGAATTCTGGTCCATTTAGATTTTCCCCATCCATTGTCTGATCCGATGTTGTTACCAGTTTTGGTCTGAGGTTCTGAGACAACCGATGTCGTCTGTTCCTGTTGTTCACTCAGTTTATTGGGTTACTAGCAACTGAGAGACAGACAAGAGGATGGTAACTATATTGTTTCTGAAAGAACCCCTCTGATAAAGAGATGGTCAAGTTTTTAGAGACCGGATGCAGAACACATCTACAGCTCTACGTGATGTAGGCCTACTACGATTAGTCAATATGTTAATTGGTAACTGGTATACTAATGACTCTTGCTTTTGTTTATCCAATGTGATCATAAACTGAATATCTTTCAGTTTTTGTCAAATAATATTAGTAATCTGAATACATCTCCATAGGCTGTGGGAAATTACAACATTTTATAGACAAAGTGATTAACAAATGAATTGAGAAACAAACTGTCATGTTAATTAGTAATGAAAATAACTGTTCTGGGATGTTTTCCAATGCGACACAAACAGAGGAAACACTGAACCTCAGTTCTTTGTGTATCTGTGGATGTGGAAGCTCTTATGAGAGGTTTTTTAGAAGGGCAGTTCTCTGGTGCTTAGCAGGTCACAGCGGGTGTGAATGAAGTCATGTTGAAGCTGAGGGCACTGGCCTGCACACGACAAGCTGTTATACCCAGTCCAGCCAAGCTTGTCAACGTATTGTGTGTGTGTGTGTGTGTGTGTGTTTTTGTACGTGTGAGTAAGAGAACTCGGGCCTGATTGTGCAAGAATGAAGCCACTTTACTTTGTTTATGTCCTGGGTGTGAGGTCGGATGTCGTGGTTAATTAACGAAATCGTGCTAACACGCATCTCTTGGAGACTGGGAGGATGATGAGAAGAGATTAAGGAAGGAGGTGTGAGAGAAGGACCGAGGAGGAGAAAGCCCTTCGAGAGGAAGGGAGGAGGTTTAATGATGGGAGATGAGGGAGATATTTTCATATGGTGGAAGGAGGATGGAGTGAGTTTACAGATACCATGGATTAGATGAAACTTTAATGATCCCAGTGGGGACATGGGCTGTGAAGCAGTACGAAGTAACAGGATACATCAAGAATGAACTGGCTGTCAGTCAGAGGAGAGCAAAATTTGTTCATATAAACAGATCCAAACATTACATGTCTATTTTCTTTATTCCGGTTTTATGTAATTTTTAGTTTTGGGGTTTTCTTTTCTAAACTGTAAAATGTAAAGCCTCAATCACATTTCTTTGTCATTAGGGTTTGATGAGGACATCTGAGGAATCATTGCCAATTTCTTTGTAATACGATACATCAGCATCTGCTGTTTTTTACTCCCTAATATCGTAATGGCATTGCCCCAAAAAATCAGTATCAGCTGGGCTAGAATTAAAATCAATACAGGTTACAAGGGCACGTTATGGGATATTTTAGTTATATATCAATTTTAAATTATTTCACACAGATCTGATGTTCTCATGTCTTCAGTGGACATTTAAGTCTCTTGCTTCATATATGCATCTCATTCTGTGGAATTGATTCTTACAAAAACACACAAACACAGTTGTTGCCTTTCTCCCTCTTGCCGTTTTCTTTTTTTCCCCAGCATCTGTCCCCTCTGCTCCTCTCATCTCGCTCGCTCTCTTCCTTCCTCTCATCCTCCCATCACCTCCCTCTGGATGCGACCACAGCTGCATCCACCCAGCCAGCTGCTTGGCTGTCAAGTCCTTCTTGGATTCAGACGCCATCAGACCCTGGATAAACCTGTTTACATGCATTATCTGACCTGACTCTGTCACCTCTCTCCTGGTGCTTGTTGTTGGTGTGATGCTGCTTTTCTCTGGTGTAAAGCTGTGTCTGTATGTAGGATCATTTCTTTGGTCTATGACTTGGTCACAGTTGGTGTCACAGCACTGTACAAAGCATCTGGTGGAAGTGCAGGTTCAGTGAAAAACAGTGAATTAAGTCTGTCCTATTCTTTGATTCTTGATTTTGGTATATTACTTATTTTTGGTACCTTTTTCATATGAAGATAAATTATAATTATGTTATCCGTTGTTCTAAGATCAGCTTGCATTATAACTTTTTTCCAGGAAGTAAAAACTGAATCACTTGAGACAGAAACGGTTCCAGACCTCTCTTAAGAGTCATCACTGGTCTGGATGCAGCCTTTGGTCAGAGCTGCAGCTGCGTTCAGTGTTGTGGCGTCTTCCAGAAGTGACTGTTTATTAGTCAGTTAGCCAGCGGATAGAAATGCAGGCTTTAGGACACGTGGAAAATTGGAAGAATATATGCTGGGAATTTTTCTGGTGAATTTTTTCCTTAGACCTCCAACCCAGTCATTACACTAAACCTCTGCTGGATGGCTGGCTGCCGTCAATGTCGGGCCTGCTTGTGCAACACTCGCACAAAGTTCTGAATCCTTTTACTGATGACTTTACCTTTTCTCTTAGCAATGTTGATTAACTGTGACACTCGGTAGCTTGAGTTTATAGTGTTAGTACATAGAAGTGGGAAACCTGGTCACGCTAGAAGAATTGCTGAGATTCTGCAGTCATGTTTATTGTGTGGTTACCAGGAGACCCTTTAATATTTGTTATATTTAGTTTTGTTAAATCAATTTTCACATTTCACATTGGTGGAAGGGCACCTCTTCTTTGCACGATCTAATGTACAACTTCTATTCCTAAAAGCAGATTTTAACCTGGATTGTCCATGTTAAAGAAACAATACATTCCCAGGTTATGAAGGAACAATACCTACAGTACGATACATATTCATTATTATTCCTTTCTCTCACTGGGCTGATTCTTGTTGACTAAAACAGCAGTGAGGTTATTGTTTTCATCATGGCTGTGGATTCTGTGGTAAACCTATTGCTACAACAGCCTTTTAGAGTTGGCGACGTAGAGTTGAAATGTCCTTTGGTTGCTGTGTACTAAACACATCAGCTGCTAAACCCGCTCACCTCTGCTGCACTGCTGCTATCTGTGCTATGGACTGATACAAGACCAACTTTCTCTAGCTGCGTTTACTCCGCAGGAACTTTCTCCAGGAAGTAGGAACGTTTGCAGAGACTTGGTCTTTTTCTACCACAGAGACCAGGCTCTAAATTTGACCCCGACTACTGAGGTTTATTTCAGGGGGTCAATGGTTTGCATTCAAGGTGTTTTGAGTAGGCTTTGTTTTTCTTGTCTTTTCTGATAAACATCAGAACAATTTTAATCTCCTCCATGTTTGTTGTTGTTGTATTGTTGCTTGATTTATATAGTACCATCGTTGTTTTATAGTCTTCTGCATTACTGCCGCCTGATGGACTGGAGTGGAACATATTGTTCTAACCGTTGGTTGTTTATACGTCAGCAGTCTTTGCCTAATTCCCCCTGGTCTTCAAACCGTGGAGAACACGCAGGACAATAATGGTTTCCAGGAAACTTTGAGTTCTTTGGAAAAAAATGTTCCTTGGACTAAAAGTTCTCGGTACTTCAGGTAGATCACGGCTTAAGTGACATTCAGGCTTTAAGACAAAACACTAGCTGACTGGCGAACAGACACAGGGACAACATGACGGTGTTTATAGCAAACCTCTGATTGTCAGTTCAGTTCCATGTTGAGGGATCTGGCGCTCTGTCTCTTTAGTTACCATTACTTCCCTTGACTACCAGCGTTGGAGCATGAGGGATAAATCAAGCACTTCTTTTGTTCCCCTATTGTGAATGTGTGTGTCCATGTTAGAAAAAAGCAGTGGGTTGTATGTATGTTTGCCATGTGAAGAAGAACCATTAGCTCCTCTCATCCCACTGTAGAGTTGATGATGGCCCCTCTCCCTCCCTCTCCATCCTTATGCCAAATATCTTCATCTCCTCAACCAACCGTCCAATTTCTTTCTTCAGATCAGACTCAACTCTTAAGCAGAGGCACATTTATACAAAGGTTTCCCACAGGCCAAGATGAAATGGAGTTTTAAATTGGTTTAATGTCACATGAGCCTCAAATATTAACGATGTGAAGCTGCTCTTTGAGTTTTCTCCTTTTTAAATTAAATCAGGCTGCACCCCTGGGCTAGTGCAAATATACTGTACAATATCTTGGTCTCAGTGCAATATACTGTTCATAGAACTACACAACCATCATACACTGTTCCTCATATACTGTATGTATGTGTGTATTTATTGTTCTATCCATCCCTGTTTTTTCATTTCTAGACTTAATATACAATGCATATATTTATATATATATATATATATATGTGCCCAATAAGTTTGAAGATTCTGTGGCCTGTTTTATGATTATTGTGTGTAACACTCAGGGAGACAGGCTAATTTTCATGGTACAGCTGTGCGATGACAATAAAGGCATTGTATTCTATTCTATTCTAAATAGCACACACTTGTAGTTATCAGTTCCCTGTATAATTCCCATGGAGATCCATGAATTATGCCCTGGGAAATTGGTGAAAATGTTGGGGAAATGCCTAGATCTGCTTTTTTGTTCTGACCTATGCCAAGATTTAACGGGTTCTTTCTTGGCTCATGTCTGATCCTTTTGAGCAGTTTCTTGGAAGTGCAAGTATTTACTGAGAAATTGGTAGTTTGGACAAAATACCTCCAACTCGTTCATGGTCTGCTGAAAGGAAACTACAAGTCTCTTGTGACTCCGGCTGCATGTCAACCAACCCCACATGGGATCATGACCTCAAGATTAAAAAAAAACCCTCCAACAGCATTTTGTGTTTTGACTGTGGATTTCCTGGAACCATCCCAATGGTTTCTGAAGGTCCCTATACCCCCTTGTGCTGATGTAGCAGTTGGCATTGTGCACAGGCAGTACAAAAGCAGATCTATCAGTCAGGGGAGTCTATTCGTTGTGCATTTTTCTGCTGCTGTGGTCAATATGTGCATGTGTGGGGGGAAAAAATGGCTTGTGACAGGAATTTGGGACAATACACATCCTATAAATATACAGACATCATGTGTAGAAAGTGTTTATACACAGTACAAGTGCAACTAGGACAGCCCCACCCCCTCTCCCCTCGCTCGTCTCCCATCTTTCCTCCCTCTGTCTCCCTCCCTTTTCAACATAAAGCCTGTTTGCATACAAGGAGACAATGTTAATTCTGGTGATAGGAGAGTTTTCCCAGGGTGTTGATTTGCCCAATGAAGTTTCAGAGCCCAATAAAACTGCTCTGTGCTGCTCATTTGCACACACGCACTCACCATAGCTGCTCTGCATGAATGGTTGCTGGTAACCTAGGTAACCTCCTCGTGAAGTACACTGTGTAACCCCCCCCCGGTTACCACGGCTACCCCACACCATAATATGTCAGGTAGTCTGGGTTGCTGGATGAAAAGCAGCAGGCTGACTGTGAGCTGGTTTGTAATCCCCGGTGTTTATCAGACGTGAGGGAATATAAGAATCTCTTTCTAAAGAAAAGAGGTGATATGGTGATGAATGTGTTGTGCGTGTTTTAAAGCATTTTTTCCCCCTAACAACTTGAAGCTTATTTTGCCAGAATCACACAAATATAAATGGCAAAGTGGCAGAAATCTTGCACAGTGAGATGAAACAATGGCCTCAAACAGGATTCAGATTTCTACAGTCATTTGCAAAACCAATTTAAATCCACCTTGTGACCAACTATTGTCTCCCAGAGCCGTCTTTAACAAACACCACTTTGTGTTGATCTAGTCTGGACTCGCCATTGTTCAGAGTTAACAAATTACTCATGAGGATGCAGCTACTGCACTGCAAGACACACAATGGGTCCATCATCAGCAGGGATTAACTGATGCAGATCCGCAGAAGCAGTAACTGATGCTGATGGTAATGAGATGGTATTAATAACTAGAAACGATGCTTGCGGCCATAACAAGAGTAGGAAGTGAAACCTTTATGTGGAGAGATAATAATAATAATACAAGCTCTAGTTTAGCATTGACACTGAAAATGAGGAAGAGGCTGTTGTGTCCAAACTGAAGCTAATATAATAATCAGCAACTTGATGATCAATTATTCTTGTTATTTTTCCAAACAAATTCAGATCCACACGTGAAAATTTGCCTTTTTTATCCTAAGAGTAAATAAAATAACTTAGTCAGTCAAATCAAAGCATTTGATGACCTTGCTTCTGTCTTCAGGAACCTGATTGGTATTTGTATCATAGATTAAATGTCTTTGAATAGATTAAATGATAAGAATAATAAATATAATTTGTATCCGTACCCTAAGGGCTCACTATTCATCATGTTTTATGTAGTTTGTTTGATTCTCCTTCATATTAAATGGACTACAGTATATGGTTGTCCATTGGTATCACTCTTCTCATTGGAGCCACTCTGTTCCTTTTACCAGCAGGAAAAGGCTTTGTGCAAGGAGCTAATAATATCTTTTCCTGCATTTTTGTACACTCAGTCCATTTGAATGAATATTTGCTTATTGATATGTACGAGCATAAGGAAATGTACTCTCTGTGTTTTACCAAACACCTGCTGCTGCTTTGCTCATCAAGTTAAACCGTCAGAATGGAGGCAAATAAAATAATTTGTTTTCCCACAAATGACAGATTTTTGATTGGTTGGTGTGAAATGGACTAAAACAGGTGTTGTGTATTTGTCGTCTAAAAATATTGCCAGAACCAAAACCCAGTGTCATAGCCCAAAGTCAGCCACACAAACCAGTGTGAACACGGCAAGGAGAAGGTGTCATGGTCCACACGCACTGACTCACACACATGGGAGACTCATGCCAAACCCTGATTGTAGAACTTGAGTCAGCGGTTAGATAAATCAGGGATCCTGCGGCTCTCCTCTCTTAGATGAATGAGCTGTTTGTGGGTACGCATGCACATATGGTCTGATGACACAGCTCGATGGATTGTTGAACAGATACAGTCATCATCACATCCTGCTCTTTCATATTGGATTCACTCACACAGGAAACACTGTGGTTAATAGTTTGTGTGTGTGTCTTTCTGTAGCCACCCAGCTTAGTCATTGATCCATCACTGCAATAAATACAACAAGGGTCTGGATCAGTGTAATCCAATTCCAGGTTGCAAAATGTAATATATTCTCTTTGTACTAATGCTAATTAATCTGTTATTGAACCCTTTGTCTTTTTTGCTTTCTGTGTATTGGCAGAGAGCTGTGTAGAAAACATAAAGGCAGCATTGTTGTCAGCTGCCTGCTGGTTCAATCTAGATTCTATAGGGTTTTTACAAAGGATTTAGACGTAACAATATAATCAATACAGATTAAACACAATTCTATCAAACCCTCAACTTTATTTTATGAAGGGTACCGACAAGAGTTTGATCAATACTAATATTCATGTTTAAATTTATTTTAATATGACAAAATATTATTTATTACAATAGTACCTTATATAAATATTTATCATCTCAAAAACAACAAAAGGTTTAATGGTTTCAGACGGTACTTTAAGGGTTTTAAGTGCAATTGCAAAGTGAATATTTCTGTTCTGACAAAAAATAAACGAATGGACTTTGTCAACAGGAAAATTGTTAATTGCAGCACTAAGTTGTTGCTAAATATTCTAAATACAGTTTTCTGCTGATTTTATTTGTGACCTGATTTGATCCTGAAACGCATCAAGCCACAAAGAGACCCAGAATGATGCTTGTAGTTCTGACTTAACGAACAGGGTTTCCTCTGTTGAACCCTTTTAGGATCAGATAGTGATCCAGGAAATCCGCCGGGCGACCTTCAGTGTCGACCGCACAGAATGACGCTGGTCAAGATCAGGGTTGAGACAAGGAGGGTCTGTCTGACATTTACAAATAAAGCTGAGAGCAAATATGTGGGAGTATTCAGCAAATCTGGTGACAGAGGTTATTGAAGAGTTGTTTATCTTTGCTAATTATGAGTAAAGCATCCCTGAGACAAAGGATACAATTTCATCATACAACAATTAAGTCTCTACCTATGTTAAAATGGAATCTGCCACATGAAACTGAATTTGGCTTATTTTTACTTAATAAAGAACCAGAACAATTTTGCTGCTAAACTCTGAGTAAAACTTTAGAGAACCCAGATTTCACTGACCTGCAATCTAAGGATGAGGGTTATGTTGACTGTCTGGATAATTTTGTCTACTCTTGACCTTTGGACAGAGATGGATATTTGCATGAATTAGTGGATTGGTTGGCTTGGATGAGGCTGCTACAGAGAATATGCCTCTTGCAAGAAAGAGACTCAAAGACAGACTGTACTGAGCTGATGAACGAAGCAGTTAAAGTTGACCAACAGTATGTTGGCAAAACAGATCAGGACGAGTGTGCCGTCCTCTGGCAAAGGAGAGATCAGCAGCTTAAATGCCTCTGACGTAAAAAGATGTGTCATGTTAAAAACAGTCACGTGTTGGTTAGGTGTTGAAAATGGGTTGTATCCTGTGCTTGTTGGGGCATGTGCATATCTGGGTAAGATTAAAATCTGTCTTAATGTCCAATCATCTGTCTCTATTCCTGTGTCTCTCCTGTCTAACCAGTCTGTCAGGGTGTGTATGTGAAGATGCAGGGCGGGAAGACAATACAGGGGATCGGGTTGCTATGAAACCTGACTAGCTAGCCACACACAGGAGTGTCCAGGTCGGGGTTTTCTCACAAACGGGTATTAAATACAGTCGGAATAGAGCAATGCAGGAATGAATTCTAAAACCTGGAAGTAAGTTAGCATTTTATGCACTACCAGTTCCCTCTTGAATGTTTTTTGTTAGATGTCTGTGGTTAACACAAGCTTCATGTTTTATTCCACAACATAGAATCACCAGTAAACACCAAACCCCTGATATTTTTAACTCTTGGGGGTTGCTGATCACAAGGTTGTGATCAAATCACGTGATGTGCCTTCAGTGTAAACTGAAGAAAGCATTCCAAAACGGCCAAAATAGCCAATTCCCCCCAAGGGATAAGCCTTTATGAGCCTTAAAAAAAAAGTTGTTGGAAACATTAAACATCATCATGCTGAACCATTTTAATTATGTTGATGCTGTTTCAAACTAAACTTCACGGTTTAAGAAGAAATGCTTTAGCACAATAGCTAAGTGTGCTAGATCAAACTGAAAGTTGGAAACTACAGTGGTAGTGAAGTTATGCAAGAAATGTGTAGTGTGCAGCCTAAATTATCATTTTCAAAACTCAGTAAAGTAACCTACATAAGTTAAGATGATCTCCCTGTTAAGTTAAGTTTCTACTTTTTGTTTTCATAGATCTTATTTTCTGCAATAATCCAAAAACCAGTGGAAAAGAAACCAACACCTCTGTGTTCGCCTACAACAATACGTCGTCACTCTGTGGCCTGGAATCAAACCTTGGGTTTTGAGAGTATAAGACTATGGACTTGGATGACCTCACCAGTTATTTATGCTGTCTGCAATTCTTAGACTTAACAATATATTCATAAATAATTACCCTGACTAAAGGCCATAAAGTCTGACACATTGCAGGGAATGGCCGCTCTGCTCCATTAATTTCCATTGGAATGAGGTTGAAGATGAGTCTTGTGAATCCGTGTCGTGCAAAACCTGCGTGTAATGGTTGTTGTGGAAATTATTGCTGGTGGGCTAAGAGTTTCAAAGGAATTGTTGTCTTTCACCCTAATGTAGCACATCAGCCTGAAATGTATAGAACTATTTATTGTATTAAAGAGACAGGAAGAGAGAGACAGGATGTGTATGCATGGCTGGCTCCAGAAACAGAGCATTTATTGTGGTAAAGCAGGTCAGGTGATTAAGTCGAAGGCATCCATGTTTATTATCAACTCGTGACACACATCTCACACTCTCTTTTTGCATATGTGCTTCACTGCTCTCCTGTTTTGCTTCGCTAACCAGGCCTCATTCTTTCCAGTCAGCAAAAAAACAACATATTATGCATTGACGAGCATGTGACTGGTTAAAGTGTGACTGTCACTGATTTATGGTCACACTGTCGATAAAGAGACGGCAGCAACTTCTTCAAACTGAGGTTTTGCCCTTGGCTCTTACCCGGTCTCCTCCTAAAACCTGAATGAACTGTCAACCAACACACTTGTTTTATCAGTTTATTACTACAAAGAAATATCGACAATTAATTTAAAAAACGTCTTTGTAAAGCTTCATGTAATATTCTTGTGTTGCTTGTTCTGTCTGACCAACAAACGATTGTTATTCATCAGAATGAAACTGCATATTCAAGAAGCTGAATGAATACAGATTATTGAGATGATCACTAAAATAATTGCCTATAAATTCAAGAAAAAGAATTGACTAATCATTTCAGCCTTGACATAGACTTTTACTTTTTAAAATACAGACCAGAGGACAGACTCTGAGTTTGTTGTCGACATGTGTTCCATCTGTTACAACTTTCCACTTGCCAATCCGTTTGGTGTTGAAAGCGATGCTCTGTGTTTTAAGGTATTTATTAGCAGTTGAAATGCTTTTTCCCTTCTGCAGTATTCTTTTGTAGGTTTGAGGAAGGAGTTTTGATGTTTTCCCCCCCGAGCACAGGTTCCTGTCAGGCTGTCTCTGGGGCCAGTGCTCTGTGTTCGACTGGCCCACCGAATGAAAAATATGAAAGCAAACATTCCAGTGGAGAGTTTGTCAAGACAGATCATTGTAATATGATGATGTTTGAAGGAGTTGTTCAGTGTCATAGTTTTGACTTTATTCGGATATAAGATATCCGTGACTGTGATATGAAACTAAAAACCCTATAGTTTCTCTCTTTAACCACTGTAACAGATGTAGCTAAGCTCTATTTGACGTAATTAAACTCAACTGTTGGACTGGGAAACAGAATATCCAGCAGTTGCATAACAGGAAGAAAACACCCATGTATTCACCTCAACTGAACTATTCGAAACAAACAAACTCACACAGATATGACAATAGTTGAAACACAACACAGGAACTCATTTGGTTTCAATGGGATGCAGAACCACAAGAAGTCATTTAATGCACGCAACAGTTATAATTGGAGTTACACATGTCAGAAGTGAGGCAGCCCACTTTTTAACTTATGGACATTATTGGAGTTTAGCTCTTATGTGGTATTTGCTCGTGTAGTTCAAACACTGGGGACTGGTGTATGAGATGATGCAGTGTTAAAAAATACTGGCATGACTGGTTCAATATGTTTGTGTTAATATTATCCTGTTCATCAGATATGTGATTTTATATTACAGAGATTGCTCCAGACAGGATTTAAGATCAGAGTTAGGGATGAGTGAGTTCACTGTAAAACAGTAGGTTCATGTTGTTGTTATTGCTCCTGGGGGAGATGATATATACGTTCTCCATGGTAACACTTCTCAAAATCCTTATCGACCTTTGCAGTTCCACCTTTTACATCCTTCATAAAGGTTATGAGCTGCTCACTGACTCAGAGCTGACTGAGATCTATGATGTGATCACTCTCTGATTTATTCTAATCCACTGAAATATACAATGTGACCCGTTATTAATCCTGTTTCCTCTGCAGTTAGTGTGGATAGCCAGGTCTGTGTGTGTGTGTGTGTGTGTTTGTATAGAGCTACATTCCTGCAGCAGTTTATATCACTGCAGGGGAAAGAAAGAAAGACGATAAAGGTGGGGGTGTGTGTGTATGTGCGTTTGCTTGTGTGTGTGCGTGTTTGTTTTCAGGGCGTAGATACAATTGTGTAAACAGCTCATTGGAACTGATCTTAACACTGAAGTAATTCAATTATCAACACTGCTACAGACGTGGGTCATTTCAGATTGAGAGCCTATAAAAAGGCAATCAGCACTTATGAGACTGTTTAAAGCTTCATGTGACATTAAACTCCAAACATTAAATTAGATTTAGTGGTATTGAGTAGTATTTCTGCTGCTCTGTTGGTTTTACACTGGAGCAAGTGAGGGAATATGAAGAGCTGCAGGATCTTGTGTAGATCAGCCATTTGTCAAACCATCTAATGCACAGAAATGTGTTAATGGGACAGAAGCACTTCTTAATGAAAGCTCTGCAGGGAGAATGGGATGGAAATGCAGGGATATTGAGGCCAAAACCTGCAGCAGAGGTTTGGTAAACCAGCTGAAGAGGCTGGCTCTTCCTCCAGCCTGTACAGAGAAGTCAGGAGGGGGTGACGTGGACAGCGTGCCAGTGCTCCTGTCTGTTTTGCCCATAGATGGCAATTTGAGACTTTTCCAACACAACAACCTTTTTAGTATCAAATCCAAGTCTATTCAAATCCAGATGGTCTCAGCAAGAAAGAAGCAAAATGTATGTGTGTCTGTAAAATACACATAAACTATGTAAGGGGAGACAGAGACATAATGAACAAGGCCGAATTGCAAAGGTGCACAACAGTTAGAAATGTTATTATCAGGACAAATTGTACAATGGCAGTTTGGTCACTTTCACAGTAATTAATGGGAAACACTGAAGATAATGTGTTACAGTGGGTCCCTGTGAGGGAGCTAACACTAGCTACCAGCTGTCAGCAGGCATCAGGTGTGTCTCGTCAACACAAACACTGCAGGTTCATTAGATCTGTGAGTTTTTACCCTCTCAGGCTCAGGTGTGGATATCCAGGAACAAATCTGATTCATGCTTTAGACTTTAGAACATTGGTTATTTAGCCGATGTTACTAAATCAACAAGAATTTAATCAAATCACGGGATTAGTGTCGATATCCAGCTCTTCTGCTGAAGCCTGATAATATTAAAATCACCCCAGCTCACCTTGAGGAATACAGTAAATCACATCTGAGGGGAGCTTTGGACCAAATGAATGTTCATCGCACACAGATGCAATTTTCTTCTCTACGCCCCTCTTGTTTTTCTTACCTCCCCTCTCCAAATGCCAATCTTCTCCTCCCTCCCTCACACACACACACACACACACACACACACACACACACACACACACACACACACACACACACACACACACACACACACACACACAAAGCCTGTCTCCTTTACCCCATCAAATTCTTGGAAGAGACTTTTCTCTTCTGGTTGTTTTCGAGGTAGATGAACACAGATGCAGTAACAACACACACACACAAACAACACACACACACCACACACACACACACACAGACTGAGCCTGGGGGTCTCTGTGATGCCAGTGTTTCAGACAAGTTGACATTTCCCACCCAGTCTGTGCCATGTGCGCATTACTGTGTGTGTGTGTGTGTGTGTGTGTGTGCCTGCTCTGGAATGCCACAGTGTGTAATTAGTCTATTGTCCTAGCAACATTCTCTACGCTAATTAACCTTGCCTTGTCTCATGGAATGCACCCAGCCTGTCTGGCTCTCTGATTGGCTGGGGAGGGGCCGTCTTGCCCTCTGATTGGATTTCAGGCTGACTCCACAGTGGAATCTCCACGCAGGGCGTCTTCAGTCTTCCTCGTTTGGGGGCAGAATGACTAATTTATTCTCTCACCCTGCGATGGAAGCTCATTAAGGCAGAGCAGTGGCTTTGTCAGTGGGAAACGCAGCAGAAACAGACCTGTGACCCATTTTTTGTTTTAAATCTGCACAGGAAACATTTTTTTTTGTCTGCCAAGTCACATTGGCTGGTGCCAACAAATAAATTGTACAGTGTTGTTGTTATAATTGCCCAAAAAAGTGAGTGTTGAGTCCAACTGATACTGGATTTTCATTCATGATATTGATAATTTGGAGTAATTTATTCATTAAAGCGTGAACCAAATTTGTAAAATTTTCCTAAACAGGGCATATGCTTAACTCGCATGTGGTTCAAATGGTATTGGTTGAGTTGGACCAGTTTTGTTGAGCTGCAGGTGCATTAACATGCTTGCCTTTGCCTTGTGTGTCACCACATGACTCCTCACTCGGACTCATTTCACATCAAAAGCACCCTGCAGAATGGCGACAGGCTACGTTTATAGGAAACTCTGCATTATTAAAGGCTGTCCTGAGTATTTCATAGCAGACTGGGAGACCTAAATACCAGAGAAAATAAGCTACTGGACTCTGTGAATGGAAAGTGTCAGTTACGGGGCAGGTGCTGCAGCAGAATGGATTTCTGAGCTCAGACCAGCTCCCAGATTCAGCCCTGCAGAGATGTTGTCATATCCCCAGGGAGCCAGTCTCTGCTCAGCGAGCCACAAACTACAGGATGAGCTCATACTCTATTACTTATTCATGGACACTGTCACACAGGCTGACACAACCACATACAGACTCGCTGGCTATAAGGAGGTGGACAGGCAGGCGTGTGCACACCAGGCTGGTAACAGACGGACTAGACAGCAGGCGCTTACCAGAGGCGACCAGTGCGGCAGGATGCAGATAAAAATGGGACAAAAACAAGCCTTTCAAATATGTTTGTGTGTGACTTCCTGCAGAGCAGCTGCTTATCTCTGTCGCTGCTGTCCATCTTGGCTGCGTCTTTTTGGGTTAATCTTTGTGTTTGAACCACAAAATAAGCCTGCCACTTTCTAAATGTCGGCATCACTGAGATTTTTTCAAAAATGTTCCTCGCTGTTGAAAATTTGCATTTGTCCTCAAAGAGACTGAATTCTGGATCACAGTAGAAATATGACCAAGAGTTGGTGACTCCTTGTGGGATGGTTGCATAAATAAATAAATTTTTCGGGGCACTTTCTATTGTACTTTCCTCAGTTTTACATTTGACAGACATTTTAGTTAGGGACTGAACTGTTCCTTTTCTACTTTGGAACAAATATACAACAATATAAATATAGAAATCTTTCTTTACATATTTTTGCCAGTAGTGGCTCAACCGCTTGTTTAAAGACACTTCAATAAGAACAATGTTTGCCCGCACACGTGATCAAAACCTAGTCCTCAGGTTCAGGATCTCCCCCCCCACCCCCACCAACAGGCTCTGCACACTCACCCTCCTCGCACACATTAAGCATCGTGGCTTTAAAAGCACAATGCTGCTCAGCGGTGCTATTCGAAAGTGTCCCTGCTGTCTTTGTGTTTGAGGAAAATGATAACAGAACAAACAGGGAGGTCAGCTGTCAAGCACTGTCTCCTATTTCCCTTATTTGCTCCTTTACAGGTTTCTGTTGACACACAAACACTGAGAAGCAGAGTGGTAGTTAGGGTAGCTAACTTGATGGCTCTCCTGATTTCAGGACTGATATCTATGAGACTGTGATATTTGGTGTGGCTTGATTTAAGGGAACTGTTCGGTCTTGGTGCTCGACTCAGTGCCATTTTAGTTTTTGCTTGTTATATCCCATTCACTACAAATGCTCACACACTTTAATATCTTTTATAAAGCATAGAGTTATCATCTAGAAAGAGTTTGAGAACGTTAACATTGTCTTCTTATGAATACTGCAGGAAACCCTTGACACTTGAGAAATGTTGCTCCTCAGCAACAAATTGTCCGATGGTGGGTGTCCTCGAAAAGAACCACTATGGAAAAAAACATAGAACCTTGCTGGCAAATGCACGACCACACAATAATAACATAACTTAGAGATGATATTTCGCCAAAGGGCAAGTCCCTGCCTGACATTTTTCATTTTATCCAGTCAGCTGGTAACTTCCTGTGGAAAAACATGGTTTTCAGTAATAAAACCTGAAAAACTAGAGGACATCTTAGTTCAAATTTGCCTGTTGAGGCTTAAAGTGACGAAGGAATTAAATTATAAAACCACAATTCTGACCTTTTACCCTAAACTACACCACATGATGGTCGAATAACACACAGAACATGGTGGGAAGAGGGTGGAAATGTTTGTTGTCAGTACAAATACACATCTCACCACAAATCAACCGCTACAATCCCGTGTGTGTGTGTGTGTGTGTGTGTGTGTGTGTGTGTGTGTGTGTGTGTGTGTGTGTGTGCGTGCGTGTGTGTGTGTGTGTTCAGGGAGCTATAAATGATTGTGTTTTTCCAGTTGAGCAGAGCCATTGTTGCCAGTCTATCTGTCCTGAAGACACAAACAATCTGACACCAACATGGTGGAGATGCTGTCGATATAATGTATAAAACTGTTTTTCTCAATTGTCATGTCATGATGTTAAATTCAGAGCCGAACGAATGATGTTGATAATAGAAACAAAAGAATTACTAGATATTAAAAGACCGTGTCATTTATACCCCATTCAAATTGCATTAACATTACACACACGGGGAGTGGGAATAAAATGTTCATTGTGCTCCTCTGTGATTTAATTCACGGTTCCGGATGGCATTTTAACCATTTTAACCAAAGGGGAACAGAATATGGTCTGTAACTGACATGAACATTCAGCGGGACAAAGACGAACGCGAGACAAAGCCCCCCCAAGGGAACGCAAGAGAGTTGAGGGGGATGTGTGGAGGGAAAGAGGTGAAATAGAGTCAGTCAGTCAGTCAAGTCTTATCACACACAAACATGAATTACAGTTAACGTGGGTAGCAATGTGGCAGATGTCAATTGTGCATAAGAATCTGCTTAGAAATCAAAAGGGGTAAAAGGATGGTTCAGAGCTTTTTAAAGTTATCCAGTGATGGTTGTCTGCACATCCCTGGTATGCATTGTAAACGGAAAGGGCAAAATCAGCTACATGAGCTAAATGATTGGGCTCAGATGAGAACCTCAGTTCCCACCTGAAGCTGAGAGCATATTTGATGAGCAGGTCGTCTTATTGGGCCCTAAATAGGCCTTTGTGTTTCCATCTGTCATATTATCAAAAAACGGAAAAACAGAGGCTCATCACATCGTAAAAAACACAATACCCTAAAAAACAACTTCTCAAATTACAGGAGGATCAACGAGTTAACAGAAAAACAGAAGCTGCGGCTGTAATAATTACCAGGATTGAAAAATGACCCACATATGCACTCTGAATGGGATTAAAATCACTGACTAGTGGACGTCATGTTGAACTTATTGTGCCTCCTCTAGAGCAATATATCCAGTCTGAACTGGGCTTTAGACTGGAATCCTTTGGACTCTTCATGAGAATATCAGTAAACTTGAATCCGATGAAGGAAAGATCGAGGGATAAGAGAAAAACAAGCTGACAGAAATCATTATCTTTCAGTTTTTCCATGACTTTTCATCACTCATTTGTAATTTGTAGAGATTGTGATTTGTATTGTGGAAGCTCATGTTCCCACTGGCTGGAGGACATGTGTGTTTTATTAGTGTGACAAGTTATATCCAGGAAGACTGACTGCTGAGTCATGTGACCCTGACTTTTAATCCAGTTTTCCATCCTGTCATCAAACCAAGTTAACCTGTTATCCATTCACTTTCACCAGCTCCTAAATCCGTTTAAATGTTGTTTTGAGTCTGAAAAATGTGTGTTTGTGATTTGGTTTTGTTCTGCCAATTTAAAGGTATTTGTATGAATCAAAAATACTAATCCTTCCCTGCTCCCCCCCTCTCTCCATCCTCAGGACCAGTTTGATAATCTGGACAAACACACTCAGTGGGGGATTGATTTTCTGGAGCGCTATTCAAAGTTTGTCAAGGAAAGGCTGGACATTGAGCAAAACTATGCCAAGCAACTACGGTAAACGCACACACACCAACGGGATGTCTAGTGATGTATGTATTTGTCATTAATCCACTGTTGCAGTACAACTCAACAAGCACAAATCCAGCATCATTAAATACCGGTTGTCCCAGTTGTTACTAGAGTGTGATTTCAAAGAGGAAATCCCTTCAGAATACACACACACACACACACACACACACACACACACACACACACACTGCGCTCTAGTTAAATCATTAACTTGCTGTTTTGCTGCAGTTGGTATTTTTAGAGCCTGAGGGAATGGACAGGCAACCTCTTTGATGTGTTTGAATCTTTGATTCTTCTTTAATAATATACTGGGATCCTCTGTCTCTCGCTGTATGTGTGTGTATGTGTGTGTGTGGGTGTGTGTGTTCCTCTTTGACAGCCTCCCTCTTCTGTTTGTTTACCTGTCTCTCTACCATGCGTAAAATATCAGACAGTATTTTAACCCCCAGGTCGGCTTCTCTCTCTCTCTCTTTTCAGGACCTTGGTGAAGAAATATTGCCCGAAACGCTCCAAGGAGGAGGAGCCGAGGTGAGAAGAGTCAATGTTTTTGTTCGATGTCTTTTATTTATTTACTTCTGCAGGCCTTTTCTGCCAGATACATTATTTTAGCTGGACATAATGTTTGTCAATGCATTTTTGATGTGGTTTCACAAATTGTCTACAAAATTTACAATTTAAAAGAGTTTTATTGGTCTTTTGACAAAGGTGCTGTCGGAAATCATTTATTTTACATACACCACAAAACCCTGTCCTTTCTTTAGCTTTCATTATGACTGAGAAACAAATAAGAGTAAAACAAAGAAATTAAGGTTAATGTGACAGGTCCAATCTCTTGTTATTATGCTCAAAGAAATGAATGTGCCTTGGGAATAATGATACTCGTTACAAACAAAAAAAGAGATTCACATTTAATATAAAACTGCATCAAAGGGGAGGCTGCAGCACTGATGTATCCTCATCTGCAGCATGTGCAAAAATACTCTTTACTTTTAAGACACAGAACTCCTTCGTTAACATTACACAGCAGATAGTAGTGTGTCATTTAACCTTTCGTCTTGGTTGGACACGGCATGGTAGCAGATACTGGCTGCAGGCCAGAAAGGAAGCGCAGCGTGTGCAGTGTTTAACACATGTTCCGTGTGTGTGTGTGTCTGTCGTGCAGGTTCACAACATGTGTGTCGTTCTACTCCATACTGAATGAACTTAACGACTATGCTGGTCAGAGGGAGGTGGTGGCGGAGGAGATTGCTCACAAGGTGTACGGAGAGCTGATGACTTACAGTCAAGACCTCAAAGCTGAGAGGAAGCATGTGAGTACGCTCTCAAGTCCATACTTCACTGTTTTATGAATATTATTGAATTAAAACTCACATAAGGTTCGGGTTCAGTTCCCAGGAAACCGGTTGCTTCCTGTCATAAAACAAATGTTGCTGTCTTCCCCCTGCATCCTCTGTATATGGATTTGTTTTCTGTTTGGCTCCATTCAAGAAGAATATGTCAGATGTAATGTTAACCATCTGTCGTTTACCTCACCGACCATCTGCAGATGCTATAAACTGAAAGTCTGAGATCCACATGATTTGGAAGCTGCACCTTCATCTTGTTTTGTGCTGTAAAATATCAAATATCCCATTAATTTTCACCCTGTGACACCAGTTGCCTGTTTTTTAGTTAAGTTATAAGCTATTCTTCCAAGTTATTATCTTGTTCTTTATACGGCTGTCTTGAAATAATAATAACAAGGATTTTTAACTTTTCCTGTTAATGCGATGGGGGGATTTCTTCAGAGTTGGTACAAACGTTCACTTTAGTCATGGATCAACTGATTAGAACTCGGTGTTAAAGGGCACACCATGTCAATATAGTTATACTTCACATTTTGATTTAATTAAATTCCTTTTAATTCAACAACTGCATAATGTGTGTGTCTGGAAAGATTATGTGTGTAGACTGGACAGGAGTATTTCTTCGAACAGTCTCTCCCAACTTTTCCTGGAGCTTTTAACCACATCACATGTTCTTTATGAGCAGGATGGAGTTTGATCAGTTACAATGTTACTAAACTCTTTATATATATATATATATATATATATAAGGTCAGAAGCTGTTATGACTTCATTAAATCCCTAGAACCTAACAGGACGTCTCCTCAGTGTAAAGTGAAAGTAAAGCATAAAAGGTCACATTTGACCTTGAGAAATTGTAGTAGATTGACCAGATCCCAGATGAAGGTCCTCTCGCTTGCCTTTTCGGGACTTTAACAGATCAACAGATGTATCTCCATGACGACTGAGCCAAGTCCATCCGCTTATTAAAGGCCCGAAAGCTCAGTTTGGATTATTTTTTCAAACACAACATGAAAACTGTGGTTTCTTAACGATTCATACTTGATCCAAATCTTTTCACTTTCACAAATCTTTGACTCAACTGTCACAAGTAGCCTGTTCACAGTTGATTCGACCTCAGTTTGTTCTTTTAACTGCTTTAGTCACTGGACTCTAGTAAATCCGTGGCTGCGGCCTCAGCACTTTTATGCTCCTGTGCATATTTATCGTGTATGTTGCACAAACTGTTCCAGTCCTGTCTTCTTTTTTTATATGTGCATATGAATGTGGTTTTGTATATTGATGTGGATTTTCTTGTGTTTCTGTCTCTGTGTGTGTGTGTGTGTGTGTGTGTGTGTGTCTGCAATTGAGCAGCATCTTCAGGAGGGCAGGAAGGCCCAGCAGTATTTGGATCATAGCTGGAAACAGATGGACAACGTAAGTGAGGAGGGGCGGAGGGGAAGGTGGAAAGTGTTTAGTGTAAATATTCAGTTGGGGACAGCCAGCTGCACTCGTTTCATACTTGTTTGCGCGAGGAATCCAAGAAATGCTAACAAAAAGGTAACTGCAGGACAAATGGGGGGGTTCTGTGCATTTCACCCCAATTCCACACATACCGTGATTTAGCGAAGACACAAGCAAGACATTTCTGGCACTCGTGTGTGGATTTATATCAGGAATAAGAATCACAGGCTCCTCTGTTCTGTCCTGTTCAAATATATGTAAAGTTTGATATTTAAATGTTGGTTTCTGACTGTGAAAAGACAGCAGTGACATTCTCCTCTTCTTGGCAAACTTCCCACTCCACAGGGACTTGAGGACAGGGACTAGGACACACACACACAAACACACAGGCCACCATCAAAGCAGGGCCCATGTGCCACATTTGGCCCATGACAACCTTCTTTTTGGCTCCTTCAAAGGCTCCCGAGTGAGGTTCCATTTGGTCACGTCTGAGGTCCTTCAGCTGCATGTGCACAGTTATTTTCTAACAGTTTGCTCATTGCCGGACTTATAATTGACCACCACAATTACATAAGAGGAAAAAAAGGCTGATTGCTGCTTGTTAAATGTTAACATAATACACTTCCTGTCACGTGTCCTGGCCCTGGAGCCCACGAGCTGATCTGCTTTACTGCCCAACATCTGATTGAGAGTGTTTCAGTGTGTGGTCTGCACGACTTTAACGGTGACTACCTAGTGACTCGACTGTAATGTCTCAGCTATTCACCGTGTTTCCTTCACTACTGATGTAACCCAGATGGCTTGGCAGGAAGTAAACTATCACTCTCTGATTCATCTCTGTCGTACCTCTCTCTTTCCTCCCATTCTTACATATTTCAAGTTTTATCCTGTCTTTTGAATGTATAAGTAATGGAGACAGTGCATTATGATGGATAGTTGATTCTTTGTGATTCAACATTGTGTCGTTCCTTTTGTGTTCTTTGTGTTCTGTAGAGTAAAAAGAAGTTTGAGAGGGAGTGTAAAGAAGCAGAGAAATGCCAGCTGACCTTCGACCGGTTAGATAATGACATCAACGCCACCAAATCCGAAGTGGAGAAGGTAGGAAGCTCCCACCTGCAACACCGCTGCTGTAAATCTCCTCATCATCTCCAGGCTGCTGTTATAATTTGTCCTCACCTTGTGTTTCTGTATTATCTGTCATAATATTGATTTAATCTTCGCCGACAGACAGCAAAGATTGAGCCACATTTAAACCCTTTAACTAGTGGATGATAAACACACACTTTTCCCTCACTCCCCTTAAGCCCAGTATTTTGGTTTACTTAAAGTTAGAAGCATGTAATTGGTGCCTATGAAATTATACCATCGCTGTTCTTTCCCCCCACATGGTCACTGTATAATTAGACCTTAAGGTTGAAGGAAAATAAACAGTTTGAAATTGAGGTGAAGTCAGAAAATCCAGCCCAGTAAGACTTTTTTTTTTTTTTTAAATGAGCTACTGTCCATATATTGTTGTTTTTTTAAGTGACCCAACTTATAAACAAATGTAACCATGGAAATAACAGGAGGAGTAATGGAGCTGTTTTCCCCAAAAGTCATATTCATTCAAAAAAAGCTTCTAGTTGAAAATATTTTGAATTTTGCAGTTTCTCTTGCAGCTTTTTTGTCAATGAGGCCTCTAGAGTTACCATAGCAACACGATTTGTGTCCTTAGGTCTTTGTTGTGGGTTCACATTGAAAACACGAGCCAAAATATAGACTTGTAATTTTGATATCAGCTCATGTGAATCTAATGTTTGTATCTCTTTTTTTTAAATTTTTTTAGGCCAAAGCCCAGTTATACCTGCGGACTCACATGGCCGATGAGAGTAAGAACGAATACGCCGCTCAGCTACAGAACTTCAACGGAGAGCAGTGGAAACATTTCAACAACGCCATTCCACACATCTTCAAGGTAAACCAAACATGTTGTATGCAGAGTTATACAATGACAGTAAAGGCTTTCAATTCAATTAAATATTGTGATCAAGCTGTGTAGTGGTGCCTTTTTGATATATTGGCTTTATTGAAACTTTCTGTATTCAGAAGTTTTCACCAATTAGCAACAGAAAGATACCACAACATGTTCTGTACTTACTTATGCTGTGTACCTTTCTGATTTCCATGTGTTTTTTTGTTTCATCCCTTTATAATGTTTGAAATTAGCTCCACACTAACAAACTGGTTGTTATATAGTTAATCATTCCTCACTTGAACCAGTATCTTGTTTAGAGAAAGTGTAGCAGCCTGTAAAGTGCCCCATTAAATGTTTATCTTAGCAGCGTGTCTCGTGTAAACCATTACTAATATATTGAGTGGGTATCTGCGCTGTCCCAGGAAAAGAGCTTCCCACTCGGACACGTTGTTAAACAACATAGAGATAAGTGTTCGTGTAAACATTGCCTGTTGCTGGTGTTCAGTCCATTTCCTCTGCTCTGTGTTACAGAATCTGCAGGACATGGATGAACGTCGGACGGTGAAGCTGGGCGAGACATACCGGAGCTTTGCTGAGGCGGAGCGGAGAGTCATTCCCATCGTCTCCAAATGTCTAGAAGGAATGGTTTCTGCCGCCAAAGCTGTCAATGAACGAAAGGTGTGTAGCAGAGTCGGGGAGGGAAGAAAGGAGGGAGAGAGAAAACTGGTACTAAACATAGGGGAGGGAGGGTGAGGAGAAGTTCATTTCACTTGTTTGATATGTCTCCTCTCTTTCTGAATCTCGTGTCCCAGGATTCGGTCATTGTCGTGGAGTCATTCAAGTCCGGCTTCGACCCTCCAGGCGACTTCCCCTTCGAGGACTTCAGTCAGAATCTGAGCAGGACAGGTTCAGACGGGACAATCAGCAACACGCCCAAAGGAGAACGAGACAAAGACGGGGGCCCGGCACCGAGATCAGACCCAAAACATCCTATGAGCAGAACCAAGAACAAGCTGTGGCTGTTTGGGAAGAAACCAAAGGTACAAGGAGATAATGATGCTCATTGTTGCTTCAAATCAAGGTTACATGTTTATCTAATATAGAAGAACTGGCATAAAAATATTCATCATCTACAGTTAAACAAGAGGGAGTTTTACTCTTATATATAGATACAGATTTTTAAAGACATCATTTCTCTTTTCAGATTCCTATTTAAGTTAAATAAGTGCCAGTGTTCGCCTCCTCACAGACTCACAAAGCCCAACCCGTCGCACAACTTTATCAGTCACATTGTCAACAAACTATGCAAAGTTTCGAGAACGAATCACGATTAATGTTTCACTTTGTCCACACAGCCTCTCAGCTTGTCTCGAGTTTAAAGTTTTTGTCTTCTTTCCATTGTTGGTCAAAAAATAGTCTCGCACTCCTTCTCTGATATTCTCTGTGGACCTTGACCCTCTTCATACAGACAACCTGGGTTAATCATTACCCATCGGCTGTTGATTTATGTTCACGTCATCCGCTGCCTCACCACGTTTTCTGAGGTGTGTTCCAGACACAAGTTTTCAGGCCCTGATCTTAAACTTCACTCTTCTATTACAGCAAATTGCTTGTACTAAAAAGGCAACAATACAAAATAGAAAATAAAAACATCCTTAGGTATTAAAACTTTTGCCAGGATTTGATTGACAGTGACCAAACAACCCTCTGACTGTCATCAGATCTGTCAGATGCTGAATCCTAATTGATGCATGAAGACAAGATGGAGTTTGTAGCTATTTGTTAATTTGCTGACACAAAATGAGCTGAATTGATTAGTGTTAATATTGGATTTTGTTGTCCCCACCAGTCCCCTTCCTCCTCTCCTCCTCTTCCTCCTCCTCCATCATCTTCCTCCTCCTCCTCCCGTCCCCGTCCCCGACCCACCTCCCACCTATTCCCTCCATCCCGGTTCGGTTCTGACCTTGTGAGCCACTATCTGTCTGAGATAAAGACTACAGTACCCAGAATACCCCAGAATTTGAGGGCCCTGCGGAGAGGGGTGAGACAGGAAGTAGTGTTTGAAGTGTGTCTGATCAAGACAGGTTGATATGATTTTGTTTTTCTATATATATTTTCTACACAGTTTCTGCAGGTCCTGGATTAATATGTGATAAACTCAAATTTAAATAATTTAAAGCTGTTCTGGTGTGGATTTGATTCATATTTTCCTAATTTGAAAACTTGCAGACACTCTGTTGTAAGGCTTCTCTCACTCATTCATCATTTTTTTGTTTTTGTCTTTGTGGATTTCTCTCTTTCTCTCTTTCTATTTCCTTTGTTTTTGTGATTCTTTCTCCCTTATTTATTTATCTATCTATTAAAATTTCAATAGATTTTTTTCTCCAATCACAAGATGGAGGATCCTTGGTGATTGATGGTGTGTTGTGTGTTTTAGGGACTTGAACGGTTTTGTGGTTGCAGAGTTGTTGTTGTGGGGGGAAATTCTTTACCAACATCAGTTGTGTTGCTCTGATGTTGTTCTTTTGTGTGAGTTTGCAGTGTTGTTGTGTTTGCACTAACGGTGTCAGTTTGTGGTGGAACAGAGCTTCCTGCTTCCAGACAGTTTAACGCAGACTTGTAAATAACACCCTGGGATTGTTAATCACACTTACAGTATGAGGCCAGCAGCAGGATTACATTTGAACAAGTGTGTTCTTGCATGATAGAAGAAATGGGACCATCTATAGTAGTATAGAAATTAAAAGGAGCACACAGGAATCCATTTTAATTCATTTATAGCATACATTTTCCTTTTTCACCAGACATAAAGAAGAAGTAATAAGCAAATAAACCTGTGAATGTTTCTTCACAAGAATACGTCCTCTGTTTGGAATGAAAGCAGGAAACAAACCCAGAAATGAATCATTGTACAGCAGGAGGACAGAGTAAATATCCAGTAGTTAATGTACATAAGTGTAACGTACAAGAACTACTCGTATAACAAGTGTAACTGTCTTTCAGTAATTATTAAGTATTGAACTTCTTATTTAATACATGAACTATTGGAGCCTCCTGGTTTACAATCATTTTCTCTTGTATGTGTATTGTTCCACCGACAGGCAGCTATTTTAAAACACTGACAACTAACCAGCATTCAATGTCGTCTGTCTCTTTTTACTGCCATGGTTAATGCGTCAGTGGTCAGTAAAGATGGTAAGTGAGTGACTGAGTGTGTAGAGAGTAGTTATATGAAGACCCAGTAGTGTGTCCTTCACCGTATAGGACTTCCCATAGTGTCCAGAATATAAACCCAGTAGTGATGGTTAGCTAATGTTTTCCTCCCCCAGTTAGAATAGTTTTCCTGCACTCGGATAAATAATATTCACCAAACTGAAACTGTGTCACACCCTCTTTAGTGCAAATAGAGTTCCCCAGTTTAAGAGCCACCACTTAAAGCCACACTGTTCTGCAATTTGCTTTACTAATTAGTATTTTTAGAATGAAACACAGACGAGAAACTGCTTTTAATAAATTGTGTTGGAATACAAAGTACTATACAAACAAGGAAAACAGTATTCAGCCATAGTTACTGATTAAAAATACATTTATTCCTTTCAACAACTGCTGTTTCCAAGGTCACAAGTAAAACTTAAATTCTCAACTCCGATGAGACGTCCATAACATAGTCAGAAAAATAAATTTAAACGTCTGCAGTTCTAAGTAAAAGTTTTAGGCACTAAAAAAGAGTGAGGATGTGTTTTAACACTAATGTCATGTACATTAAAACATTCTGTGGGGGGTGGGATACATCTTACTGATGTTAATGAATATGTTTTGGGTCATTGTAGAGCTGCAGAATACATGTTCAACTGATCACACTGTTGGTATCATGGCAGATGTTTCGTTTTCCCTCCATCAAAGTGCCTTAAACATTTGCTCAGTGCTGTTCAACTGGGCAAATTTAATCTGCAGAGGAAGATCATGTGATATGAAAGAAAACTCCAGAAAAGATTAGTTTCAAGGTCATAAATTGACGTGACGTTATTTGGAAACTGAGCGAGGAGATTATTTGACTTTAATTTACTATTTCAGTTGCTACACGTTGATTAGAAATGTTTATTTTCAAATCTCCTTCTATGGAAAGTGGTTTCACAAACCAGACCAAACTGCAGCGTCTGGGCTCAACAAACATCGTGGAAACAAGTCCGTGGTGTAATCATAGTTTTAACAGATCCGTCCACACTCCAGAGAAACGTGTACAGTAATCTTTATTCCGTCCCGGGTCTAATCTCTAACATCAACTTTATCCTGACTTGGTTTGAAGTGATGTTAAAATGCTGCTTCTCCTCACCAGGCTCCGTCTCTAGAGGATTTCAGTCACCTCCCCCCCGAGCAGAGGAGGAAGAGGCTGCAGCAGAGGATCGACGAACTCAACAAAGAGCTCCAGAAAGAGATGGATCAGAGGTAAGACGCTCGGCAGTAATTCCACACGCGGACCAAACCCTTAAAGGAACTCTATGTAACTTTGACTGAGCACCAGCGCCCCCTGCAGCTGCACATGGTAATTAATTTTCCTACTCACTGAACTGAAACACAACTGAAGGCAGATATTACCCATGATCCCCGGCTTCCTGAACCAGAAAAGCTGCTTCTGTAACAAATCCACTTAACTCTGTCTCTTTATATTTTAAAAGTTTCCTGCTGATTATTAGAGATAAACTCTGGTTTTTTTAATAACTTCTAAGTCTTTTTTAACCTCACAGCATGTTTGTGTGTTTCTGTCAGAGATGCCCTGAACAAGATGAAGGACGTGTACGAGAAGAACCCACAGATGGGAGACCCCATCAGCCTGCAACCTAAAATATCAGAGACCATTTGTAACATGGAGAAACTGCGCTCGGAACTCCACAAAAATGAGGTAAAGAAGAGAGACGCTGGATTCAAATGTTGTCTTTTCTTAAAGAGCATTATTTGAATTCTATTCATATGCAGGTTCTGGCATCTTGTGGTGATAATAGCACCACCTCCTGGTCAAAAATGCAAAAGATACTCATGTGGTGCGAATGATGGTGTAATTAAAATATATACTTGAATGTGGTCATGTGCGTTTTCCCTGTTGACAGAGTTGGTTATCTGAGGTGGAGGGAAAGCAGAGCTCCAGAGGAGACCGAAGACACAGCGCCGACAATCACCATCAAACCCCTCAAGGCAGAGAAAGGTAGAAGTATTTCAAAACAAACCCTGCTACTCAGTAAATACCCCCGATCGTAACTTGTGTAATCATATAGATCCATATTTCACACAACACTCACTCCTTCTTCCTGTTACCCATCAGCCCTGAGGGCAGCTACACAGACGACACCAGTCAGGAGCATCACACGCCTCACCCCCGCCCCAGTCCCGCAAAGCCCGGGAACCCCAACCCCAACCCTGACCCTCACGAGTTTGACGATGAATTTGATGACGACGACCCGATGCCTGTCATCGGACACTGCAAAGCGCTGTACTCTTTTGGCGGTAAGAACAAAGGGCTTAGAGTGTCGGTGAAATATCATCCTCTCGCATTGAATTTGTGATGTGTGTACTGTACCGAGACGTTTGAGACCATCTCACTGTGCTATGATTGGTTCATAGGTCAGAACGAGGGGACGCTGGTGATGGCAGAAGATGAGGTAATGTCAACTCATTTTTAGACCCATTTAGTATTTAACTAAAAGCCCCGTGTGATGTATTTTGAAAATTCTTCTTCTGTTGTAATTGCTGCAGACGGGAGACAAGATCCTGTCAAATCTAACCAGAACAAACCTGATTATTCAAATTGTTCAATCTGCATAATTGTCCTACAAATAAATGTAATACAAATCTATGTATTCTATGTAATATAATAAATTTAAGTGAGGACAATTCACACTGTTAGAAGAATTGTTCTTTTATAGATTTGGACCTGGCCAGGCTATTGTTTATATTAATGTGGTTAGAATACAGATATGACTGTGGTATTTATCTTCTTATCAAACTCTCCTTAATAAAGCGAAAAACACATTTCACAAACTGTTTTGATCGGTCATCAACAATAACCTTATTAACCGACTAACTTAACAAATGATTTGTATTAATTTGATCTCATTGCTCGTAGGTGTTGTACATCATCGAGGAGGACAAAGGCGACGGCTGGACGAGGGCGAGGAAGCAGAGCGGCGAGGAGGGCTACGTCCCCACCTCCTACGTAGAAATCACCATGGAGAAAAACAGCAAAGGTGCTGTCACCTACATCTGACTCCCACACTGTCCTCCGACCTCTGCTCCATCCCTCTGTCATTCTCTCCATCTCCGCTTTCTCCTCCTCCACATAACACTACAAAGGAAAAAAAAAAAAAAGACAGCATCTAAACACCTGCATGGACACTCATCTCTTTCTTTTGTCCTGGTTTCCATCCCACCTCTTTATCCCTCTGTCTCTTTATACGTCTGTCATCCTCCTCTCGTATGCGTGGGACTGTTTCAGAGGTGAGCGTGTGAGCACGGAGACAAATGGAAGAAGCTACTCGATGGTGTTTGTCTTGTGTTCGAGGCATTTCTCTGTTCGTGTGTTACCGATGTCTCTACTGCTGTTGTGTGAGCCCCGTGTCGAGGCGTCACCGCTTCCTGTCGATCAAAGTGTTTCAGATTGTTTAATGTAATATATTAGAGACTATTTTTTATTTGTATCCAATCTTTTAATTGTTCTTTCTGAAACTCCCTGATTTTAAGCTCATTTAAGTGTCGACATAATTTGAAATGAAAAACTTTAAGCTGTTCTTTTGTGTGTGTGTGTGTGTGTGTGTGCGTGCGTGTGCGTTTGTGTTTGTGTTTTGTTTTTAATCAGTGCCATCACACTTAAGGTGGTATTACACTAACAGAGGTTTGTCTGGTTTCAGTGCAGTTTTCTTACAGACTCCAACTGTAGAGAGAAAAGTTTTTAACTGGTCGTTGACAAAAGTCTTTTGAGATTAATTCATAAATTCAGAGAAGAGTTGAAAACACTAAAACCAACAATGTTCTTCTCATTTCTTTTCCATGAGGAAAATCCACCATTCATGTATCCGCCACTTAAACAACTGCAATTTGCATCAGATCTGATGTCGTCTTGTGACCCACAATCACAGGCTCTAGACTCTGAGTAAACAGTTGATGTAAAGAGACGTTTCTTTTCCCAGATGACTCAACAATTCACAAGGAAAATGGAGAAAACGAGGGAAAAGATAGATATGTTTTCTATCTCCCATAAATCATCCGGTGACCTCTTTAGATTATTTTTGGATTCTGTGAGATCCAAACAAAATAAACTCCCTGGTTGGAAACTGCCCTCGTGAGTATTTACAGCAGCAGGATGGTTTCTGTAGGATTAAATAAATCTAAAGTGCTGATGAAGAAACAGTGAAATGCTGCAGTGAATTTAATGTGTATATGAATACTACATTGTTGGTTTTGGTCTTTTCATGGGAGTTGATCCACCCACTTCTTCTATTCTCCTGTGAAATCATACCCAGCCGTTCAAAGCCTAAGGAAAATGATTTTAGTTCTTAGACTTTTTACAGGATTGTTTTAATTAAATATTTAAATTTGATGTCATTCTGGTTATTCTTGGTCATTGTTTGAGTCACTGATTAAAGAAACAGCTCTGACACTTTTCTATTGACGTCCATGATGAAATTAATCTTCAAAACCTTTTAAATTCATCTCTTTAGTTCCAGTTATTTGGTCCGAATCAGAGTGAGAATATCCTGGATTTCAGTGAAACGGCCGTAAGGTGTGTCAGACGTCTGTTCTTCTTCAGGTCCTCTCAGACAAATAAAGACAGAGAGCAGGAGGAGGAGGAGGAGGAGGAGGAGGAGGAGGAAGATGCTCTAATGACATGAACAGACACAATCTGCAGGATTCTTCAAATGTTTTGGATTTTTTTTCTTCCTTTGTCCAATTTCTGAATCATTTCTCCTGATGGAAAACGCTGAGGTCTTTCAGACTTAAACACAGTCTGTGTCTGTGACCACTTTTATTCTGTGTGTGTGTGTGTGTGTGTGTGTGTGTGTGTGTGTGTGTGTGTGTGTGTGTGTGTGTGTGTGTGTGTGTGTGTGTGTGTGTGTGTGTGTGTGTGTGTGTGTGTGTGTGTGTGTGTGTGTGTGTGTTAGTAACTGGCCCTCTCCTCTATGTGACCGCAGGTTCCTGAGGGCTGCAGGGTGGCCGGGCGATTTGATTGGCTGGTGGAGGGCTCACGGTGATTGCTGATTAATGGTGGTGCGGGTACACGAGGAAGAGAGAGAAATAGGAGGGGGAAAAGAGAGAGATAGAGGGGAAGTGGGCTGGGAGGGAGGTTTGCATGTCTGCATGCTCGCATGTAGTTCGGGAGGAGGAAGGGAGGGTTGTACCGAACGTAGAAGATCCCAAAGCCATAAGCTGGCAATGATTTACAGTATTTATGATCTTGCAGTTGGATCCTAACAGGAGAAGAGCTGTCAGACCAGGAAGTGATCACAAGCTCCATCTATTTGGTGACGATGCTAATGACGCAATATCCCAGCTACTCTGTCCCCAGGGGAACGTCATTCATGTAGGTATTAAGTAAATGGACCTTGTGATGACCTCTGTCAAGCTCGTGAGGATTTCTCACTTCTCGTAAATTGTTTGGATAATTTCTGACCCCTTTTTAGATTCTCCATACTTTCCCAAATCCGACTCCCAACACAAACTTTACCTCTGAACTTTTAGTTGAAACCAGTTAAACTTCAAACTCAGCATATCAGAGTTTTTTTTCATTAACTTTCAGGCTCAGGTTCGCTCACAGCATCAAACTAACAGAATCAGTGCTGCTCCGCTCCGACTCACTCCCGTCATCGTCGTCAGTCTTTATCTGTGCTCTGTTGGTGATGTCTGCCTGAGCCACTCTGCTCCTCATGCCTGTCCTCACTCATCCAGTCGCATGTTGTTAACGTGTCATTATCAAACATGAGCAGGTGACCTTCACTGCACCTTCCTGTGTGTGTGTGTGTGTGTGTAACGTTGTTGAATGTTGAATGCCTTATCTTCATGATGTCTTCATGCACCTCCAGCATGAGTTTGATTTCTTTATGTTTGTTGAATGTCTCCCAAACAGCAGCTGGGTAATATCAGATACTCCTTAGTCAGATAGCAGGACTATCAGGTGCAAACAGGACCTCTCTCCTCCTCCTCCTCCTGCTCCTCCTCCTCTTTCTCCTTCTTTTCCCACCTTTCCTCCTCTCTCCTGTGGTTGTAATTCAACCAGCCGACCAGCAGGCGGCAGTCTCTCTTCACCAAAACCGGACTGGGCCCCCCCTTTTTTTTTTTTTTACCATCATCGAACAAACAAGCGGAAGCTCCGGGACGTTGCAGGTCAGATTCTGCCTTAAAATCTCACCTTGTGTTTTTGTTTTTCTGTGGAGGGATTTTTCCACACACACACACATCTGGATGTGTCTGCCGCTTGACTACATCTCCCATCAGGCACCTGGGCTCAGCCCCTCGTATCAGTGAGGGGACTCAGCTTCATCTACATGAAAAAGTTTTTCTCATTTCATCGGTTGTATTTGTGAATGTGACGACACGCACGCATGCATCAAAACACGTGTACGCACATATAGGGAACGCCAATCACATCAGAAACACCATTTGGCTTCCCGTACACTTTAAGCTGTGTGCACGTGTGTGTGTGTTACATGTGTGTTACATGTGTGACGTTAGTTTTTACCATTGAATGATTTGTACATATTAACATCTCTTATGTCAAGTTGAATGTGTTTCCATGGTGACTGTTTTTAGGTTGATTGACACTCTTCATGAGACGAAAAGGTTTGAATGGAACCGATGCACTTTGCCCTTAAGTACTACAGCAAATGAATCTGATTATAAATGAGCGAGTGAATAGATGAATGTGCGATAAAGTGTGATCTTTATGAATGAAGCTAAAAAAAAAAAAGAAGCAGCGTAGAGTAATTCTCTCTTTTTAAATGGTTTTATACTCGTTTTCTAACTTGTCAGAAAACTTCCTTTGCATGATTTTCTATAGATTCTCATTTTTAACCACTCACCGTTTCTGTTCAAACAAAATGACTCGAAGTTTCACTTGGTTTTGATGATTATTTAAGACAATAAGCCAGCAGCTCTCAGAGCAGCGTGTGGCCAGGCCGGAGGTGTAGCCTGTGTTTCTTGGATGAAGCTGTGAAATGTACAGAGCGATGCTGTAGATGTTGTTACTTGAACTTTCCCCCCCGGTTTCACGACTCCACATTTCCTCCACTGTCCGTGACCTTTCCTCTATTGGACATTAAAGGGGTATTTCAGAGATTTCAGTATTTCACCAGTGAGAGAACAACAAGTAATATCTTCACTTTTAGCTCCTAAAGTGGCTCAAACTCCAAATTTGAAGGACTTTGTTCGGACTTAACTTCGAGTAAATTAAATTTTGATGCGTAGAAACTTAGGTCGAGTCCCTGACGTCCTTCTGCTGATTCGGATTTAAATTTATCGGGGAAGCAAAATGGCAGTTTGCTCAGTTTTTAATGGTGAAATCTTTTAAACAAGTACAAAGATCCATCAATGCTTTTTGTTTCATGTACAAATCTGATTTCATAAATGGCTCCAGCTAATTAATCATTAATTAATCCATTAGAAAATGTATTGTTCTCATCTATAAAACTTCAGATGTCTTGTCCTGATGTTACTAAAGCAATTACCATTACTACAATTACTATTGATTTATTATTTTTCTAATTGTTTGATCAATGAAATAATGATTAATATCAGAATCTTAACGAGTCCAAGGCGACGTCTTCCAGTTTCTAGTTTTGTTGAATAAACAAAAAAAATCCAAAACCCAAAGATTTTTCACTTAACTCAGAGAGAAACAGTGAATCTTTGCATTTTAAGAAGCTGGAGCAAGTGAATGTTTTTAATTTACTCTCAAACTTATCGATAAATTATTTCAGTACTAAAACCAATACTCTGCTTGTTATCGTAATTGTAAATGTGCACTAAGGCGAAGAGGACCGTCCTCTGACGGTGACACAAGAACAAAAACATCTTCTTCACGTCAGATGAGTGTTTGTGTTGCCGTCTGTTAAACTCAGTAAACGATACGAACTGTTAAAGAGACATTTCACTCCCAAGTTTTCCTCCGAAGACGTCTCGAAGTGAACTGTCCCTTTAACCGAAGCTGTCGGTGACACGGCAGCTTTGAAAATGACCAAAAAATCTCATTCACAGGTAATTTTCTTAACCATTATTATGCCTATAAACACTGAGCTGCGTATTATAATAGCCGCTGTTGTTTAATCCTGAATATTATGCAGAAATAAGTAATAACAAATCAGCTTTGACATGTTAAATATGCTAAAGGTTCATTCTTGTACAAACAGTTCTCTACTGAAACCTCTGCCAAGCTACTGTGAGCGTGCTGCTGTTTCTCGTCCAGCAAAATAAAAGCCCACGTGTTCTTCACATTCCTCCTCGTTTCTAACGCTGATCGTCAAGCATGAAAATAAACTTCAACCTCTTTTCTATCATCAACTCAAACCTTTACAGTGAATGAAAGCAGCAGGTACTGGGTGTTTCAGCCGGATATCAACACGTCTAATCCATTTAAATCTGTGTGTTTTTACCATGTTGTATATGTTTTAATAACCAATGGCAGTACTTCTCTCCATATTGTTGTGCACATGTTTTTACTTTGAATGTTGTCGGACACTTTGTGAACAAAATGCTTTTTTGTTTCTTCTTCTTCTTCCAAGATATTGTTCTAATAAAATAAGCAGCAATGAAAAGTCCATTTGTTTCTGTGACGTTTTGTCGATGGATGAAGTCTTCAAGCCGAAATTCAGTGTAAAAACAACGATTTCACCTCCACAGTTCATTCGTCTTATTTATTCAATCTTAACCCCCATCGTTCATATTTAATATAAACATTAGAATTCATCAACATCTTCTTTTTTACAGTCTTCTACAGAAAATATGTACAGTCGATTATTAACACGCTCACGCTTCAGATATTTACAGCTTCAGTCATGTTTACATACGTTTTCAAATCTGCTCCTGGGCTTCTATGCACAAAGTCATGTTTATTAATGTGTGTAACTGTAAAATAAAAGATTTGAGAGAATAAAAACACGTGAAGCTCAATTTTCACATGAACGGAGAGTTTGGATTTTTTGATTCTTTGCAAGTATCTGACTTTCTGCTCCTGTGTAAATGAACCAAAGGAGATTGTATCGTAGTTCTTTGTCATCCTCTGGGTCCAAGAACACATCATTGCACCTTTTGTCTCGCTTGTTAAACCAGCAACAAACGGATCAGAGTTAAAAGCAGTTTCCAGATGTGGAGAAAAGGTTCGTTATATAGTTAAATACACCAATTAACTGAAACACAGACAGAAGTATTAACCTGTGACCTTTCGTTTTTGTGCACAAGCCTGAAAATAAGTTAATTTCTTTATTAGATTCTAAACCCTGCTTTCTAATTTTAACTTTTAAACTACGAGTGAGTCTGAGAACCAAAAAGCTCCAGAGGCACCAGCATCACAGACATGTCCACTCAGCTTTTTAAAAAGAAACATGTATTATATACTTGTATAAGGCCTGTTGTACCTTCAGTGTGGAAAAGACTTCAGGCACAAGTCTTCTTTCTAAAGCTGTTGCAGTGATATGATTTGTCGAGATGGAACCAGGAGACTTTGAGCTTTAACACAGTTTCTATATTTAAGGTGGATTTGAAAAGGCCAAATGAATAAAAAGGGTTTTTATGTGTAGAAATAAGAGCAAATTCATTTTAAAAGGCGTTAAAATGAGTTTGACTGGCTCTCGTGTTGTTGTCGCTCTCATTGCATCAGTTCGTACGAGTTCCTCAGTGTCGAGTTCAGTGGCTGCTGGGCGTCGTACGTTTGATTCCGCCTCAGGTCGTTTGTCTTCCCTTCATCTGGTTCTTCGATCCACCTGACGCTGACCCGCTCGGCTCCGGACTGAGTGAATTCATATATTAGATTAAGGTTTGAGTTTTGGGTGGGGGCTCCAGTTTCCGTGACAACGCGGTGAGGATGAGAGTGAATTTGCTGTAGCGATCCGATTGGTTGACCGAGGCTCCGCGGCTTCCCCACAGCAGCCGCAGCTGGAAGTCTGTTTTAAAAACCTCCAGCAGGTCTTCGTCAGCCTGAAACCCTGAACACACACAAACGCACGTTATAATACTCGAACATTCAACGTTCAACATCTTTACAGAACGTGTGTGACTGTTTCTACCTTGTAAGAGCTTCTGTGCGTTGGCTGTGTAGCTGTGTGTGTTGTGCGCGACGTTGCGTGCGGCCTCCAGGTGGCGCAGCATGATGTCGCAGCCCTGGTCGCTGGTCTCCCACAGTTCCCCCCCTTCAGGTGTGATTGACGGGCGCTCCATCAGGGTGAGGAGCGGCAGCAGGAGGGGGACGCAGACCCCGGGGGGAGGGGAGGCTGGAGGAGGAGGAGGAGGAGGAGGAGGAGGGTCAGTCACGATGATGGGTGTGATGTCAAGATGTGATTTAGGACTCTGTGTGTGTTTGTGTGTGTGTGTGTGTGTGTTGAATACCTGTGCCCTCGTACAGGTTCTTGTAGAAAGGTTTCAGTGTCTTCTCGTAGCTGATGGCCGTCTGTGTGTAGTTCCGTCGCAGAGCCGTCCACGTTTCCTCCAGTCGGCTGATCTGCACAGAGACATCAGCAGGTTTTACACAACTCTTTCAAAACAGGGTCATTGGATCAGTTTCCATCAAACGAGATGAGAAACAAAACCTATCGACTACTTTTTTGTTAATTTTTTAGGCAAAATCAATGAAGTTTCTTCAGTTTTTCATGCGTATATTTCTGTTTATATACTAAAATATTAGTTGTTATGTCGATGAGGGAGTTTTCATCGGGAGTTTGTTCCAGTGTACTTATATTTGTTAATAAATAATATGGTGTGTTATGGTTTGGCTGTGGCCAGGGTGTGTGTGTGTGTGTGTGTTACCTGCGGCAGGTCCAGAGCCTTCATCAGGGCCGTGAAAGCGAACAGGTCGCCCACCGTGTCCTTCAGCTCCAACGCCACGAGGATGATGCGATTTAACGTGGACGCCCGCTCATCCACGCTGCCCGTACATCCCAGAATATCCACGGCGACGCCTATCGCCATGGTGTGGTGTCTGAGCGAGACAGGAAGGACAAAGAGAGAGAGAGAGAGAGAGGAGGAGGAGGATTATCAACACAAGATCACGTCCAGGTGTGTTTTTGTTACCGTTTTCTAATTTGATCTCTCAGAGGCTGTGGGGGATTTATTTCCATGACAGTACAAACAGGACGGTTCAACTGAACCTATTTGTTGAACTGTATCTATCTCAAATTTTTACTGTGAGGTTTACATGAGTAAAGATAAGAAGTAATGATTAATCTTCTTCTTTGTGCGTGTGTGTGTGTGTGTATAATGTGTGTTTGTTGTGTACCTTTCCATGAGGTCGAGCCTCAGCTGTCGACCGTGCGGCAGCGTCACCAGCTCCAGGCCCGAGGACACGCCCATCTGACCTTTGAGCTCCGGACTCACTCCCAGTATCCTCACAACCTGCGGAACAGGAAAAGGTTTGAATTTAACACACACACACACACACACACTACCTCACATGTGTGTTCCTCTCTTGTGTGTGTGTGTGTGTGTGTACCTGGCAGTCGGCCATCAGCAGGTGTCTGGCGATGCTGTGGTGGTTGTGCCTGAGCAGCAGCTCCTTCGCTCTCTTCAGCACCACCATCTCCAGAGGTTTGTTCTCCGGCGGCAGGAGTCGAGATCCGAACTCTGCCGGTCTGAACATGGACTCGGTCTCCACCACCGGCCGCTGGAAACTGCTCCTCCTCCTCTTCTCCTCCCCATCCTCCTCCCTGCCTGCATCCTCCTCCTCTTCCTCGCTGGTGTTCTCTAAGGCCGCGATGGCGTGATGGTAGGAGCTTCTGTCCAGGCCTCTGCGTCCTCCCTCCTCCTCTTCCTCCTCGCCGTCTCCTTCCCTCCTCAGCCTGTCCACGTAGCTGCAGAGTGGCGGCTGAAGTGCGAGGCCGTCGTCTGTGATGGAGTCTGGAGAGATCGGCTCCTCCCACTCCAGCGAGCTGCAGGACCTCAGGTCGGCGGGACTCGGCTGCAGACGCTCAGTCCGGCCCGTCACCGAGTCTGTATCCGGATAGTGAAGCCGATCAGGAGGTGAAAGGAGAGAAGAGGAGGAGCTGTGGGAAAACTTCAGAGGCTTCGCAGGAGGAGCTGAGGTGACGGAGGAGAAGAAATCACGTCATTTAGAGTTGAATACTTGTGATTGATTTGCATTAATGTGACGTTAATAAAGAGTTAATCTGTAACGTCACACTAATATAGAATAAAATGAATAATACACGTTCAGGAACATTATTAAAACAAGATGAACAGAAACGTGTTTTCAGACAAAAGCAGCTTTAGTGTCACAGAAACTTAATTAATTGATTGTTAATTAAGTTTTGGACATTTTTCCAATAGCAGAGAAGATTATTCTCTGATTGCATCTTCTCAAGTTATTCAGATTGAATACTTTTTGTTTAATCACATCATATAAGTGTTATCCTGTCTATTATGTTTACATATATATTATTTTATGTAAACATAATATACAGGATTACACTCGATGTGATTATTTTATATTTCCTTGTGTTTATATAGTAAATTGCTTATTTTACTTTCCCCTTTGATGCTGTAACATTTCCCCATAGTGGAGCCAATAAAGTAAGGAATGAAAAAAGTGAATGAAAAGTATTTTGCTTTGTTTTTTGAATCAGGACTTTTTAAAACTTTAAACTAAATTCATTAAATATCAAAGTCACCTCCGCTCCTCCACACAGGCGACTCCCCACACGTGGAGTCCAGAGTCGGAGACGGGAAGACGGAGGAGGACGAGTCCGTGTGGTTGCAGGAGGCGGACGAGGGGACCAGCGGCTGGAGGCAGGGCGAGCGAGGGAGTCGAGCCAGCGGCACTTTGCTGGGTTTGGGAGGCGGCTTGGGACACAGCTGGCTGTCGGAGCCTCGGATCGCCTGACCTGCAGACACACAACCACAGGGCGTCACGATGACATCAGTCGACGTGGCAACAATCTGATAAAGACTCAGTTTAGTGAAGTGAAGGGTAAACACATCCATCTGTCTTTATTTACCCTTTAAATATGAATTTGAATCAGAAAAGCAAAGAGCAGGAAAGCACGAGGTTAAATTTAATTTCCTCTCTGAAGACAAACAACAGGTTTGAGTAAATGAGACTAAACCTAAAGATCCAGTGATGGGATCTAGGATCAGTGATTCATTCAGTTCAAAGTCGGTAAAAGGAGAACTTCTTTATTTTTAGCCTGATAATCAGAGTGAATTCTCTTCAGTGGCACTTGATACACGAGTCGAACAAATCAGAGATGAGTGTGTGATTAAAGTGTCGTTGATTTCTCACGTGATTTATGGGAAGAAAGGAAATTAAAAAAGGGACGACCGTCTATAATCTTATTTATATTTAGATGAAAGGGCCTTTTTCTTTTTCTTCTTCCTGCTTCTGTTTCATTTATGGAAAGTGTACAAGTGTTTAAGTGTATTGTTTTTTTGATTATACTGAAATGAATAAAATAAACTAGTTTTATAATTTCATCCTGTTGTTACCAGCAGTGAAGTCTGGGTTTTCTGTTGCTGCTATTTTTCTATCTATTCTTATTTTCAATCTTAAGTTTATTATATTTCAGGTGTTTCTCCTTTTCTTTTTGTCTAAATTATTCTGCGCCTCATGTGAAACACACTTTATTATAATAGATATAGATATAGATGTACCTGGATCTATGACATCTGGAGAATAAGTACTATTCTTTTTTTATAAGTAAAACAGCCTCTGATTATTATTTGACAGTGACTGTGCTATAACATATTCAGCTGTTATACTGTATTTAAGAAAGCCACTGATATGACGACACAGTATGTAACAAGTGGACAATATGGTTAATCTCCAGCTTGGTGCACTGACCTGCCAGAGGCTCGGCTGATCTCCGGGGGAACGAGGGGCTGAGGACCGGCTCGCTGCCCGTCCGAAACACCGGGGACTTGGGGCTGGGGAGGAGGGGGTCCGGCTGAGGCTTAGATCCTGGAAGACAAGAGGAAAACAACAAGAGAGAAGAGTAAAGGTGAGAGTGAGATGAAGTGAAGGATACAGAGGTGATCATATCATCATTTGTACTGACCAAGAGGTAAGAAGCTTTCTGATTGGTGCGCCTTGAGGGGGCGTCGCCTCTCCTGGACCTGATTGAGACTCGCTGGTTGGCTGCCGCAGCGATCCTTCAACCTGCGTGGAGGCAGAGACCAATGGATGAACACGTTTACATAGAAATTAACCTTATTAAGAACATAACAGAGGAGGAGGAGGAGGAGGAGGAGGAGGAGGATGTCAGAACTGCCTCTCACATCAGTTCTCCTCTTTTATTTTCTGTTTCTTTTTTCTCTTCCATACATTCCTCTGTTTTCCTGACAGACGTGGACTCCACACATTCTCACCTCGGTCCCTCTACGTCTTACTCTGTCTCTTTATTTACAGAAGGACTCATGATACATATGGAACGTGTTTATACAACCGAGCACCTGGATGATGGATGTGGAGCTCGGGGCTGTGAGTTAAAAGCTTGGAGGGATTTAAAGGTTTGATTTAGGTCTTTTTCCAGAGTGTGAGAAGAGGAAGAGAAACTAGAAGAGGACGGAGTGAAGCTGAGTCTCCATCACTTTCATACATATTTAGTCTGTAGCTCAAGACTCGTTATAATTATAATTTTAGTTTTTTATCTTTTATTCATGTGTTGAAATAAATGCTCTAGAAAACAAACTGTAGCTTTGAAATAAGACAGATTGAAGCATGTTGCTGCAATTTTATGATTTTTTAAAATAATATATTGAAATATATATTATTTTTTACCACACTGTCAATTTTTATACGTCAAACTGGTGCAAACGTGTCCATCACCCACAGATCAACCAGCTTCCTGTCATGCACCAACCTGAGCTGCCGGCTGCGGCCCACGCCGTTGTCCTGGTGTGCGTTGTCGTGCGCGGCGTGTGTGTTGTCGTGCGTGTGTCCGTTGGTGATGTTGAGGCTGAGGCGCTTCTGACTGCGTCTCTCCTGGGACATGAGCGAGTCCCGGTGAGTGCTGGAGAGTCCGTACTTCTCCTCCAGGCAGCGCAGGGGAAGGCCTCTGTTGATGGGCTGGAAGATGATGGCTCCGACCACCTTCATTTACACAGGGAAGAGAAGTTAGAACAAACTTTATCAAACACAATGACTGGAAAAGAGTTATTATTATCCATTCTTAATAACATGGTCATTGTTTGCTTTTCTCACATATTTTTTAATTTAAATCAGTAAAAAAAGATAAATCAGTTCCATCAGAGAACTTAAACACTGATGTCTTCATAAAACTCAACGTGTGTATCAAACCTTGACTGAACTCACCTGTGAGACAGGTTTTCTGTTGCCGACGTAGAATCTGATAAGTGCAGGGACGCTGTCGAAGCCTTCCCTGTCCAGACGGTACTCCACTCGGGAGTAGGCTTCATTCAGCATCACGACCTGAGGAGGACGAACAAACCAACACGTTTAACTTTTATTCATTTAATCAGACAGAAATCCAAATTTGTGTGTTGTTCCTGAGAAACACAGTCTCACCTTCTTGTTGATTTTAAAGTGCTGGGCAGCGTTTCGCCACTGGCAGGTCAGAACGTAACTTCCTGGGATGGACAGCGAGTCACGGAGCAAGAAATCCCCGTCACGCTGCACCGAGTTCTCTGCAACCTGGAACGACACAGAGGGTTGAGCACAGGTGGACGCACGCACACACACACACACACACACACACACACACACACACACACACACACACACACGTATGTTTACAGTCCAAACATTTAATCAAACCTAACAACGTTCAGGTCTTATAACGTCTTTCTTTATGAGCTCTGCTGCTGAGCTGCAGCGTTTAAAGGACATGAAGATATTTTAAGATTATAGATTTAGGTGCGACTTCTGATGAAGAATAAACCGACGGGTCGTCCACCCACCAGAAGGTCGGCGGTTCAATCCCCATCACCCACTTGAGATTTGATTTAATTGCAAATTAGGACTTCATGTTTCTCT
>NC_061496.1:4404071-4451571 GCF_022539355.2 Hippoglossus stenolepis
TTTATAGAAGGGGTGCGTTCACCAAAGGCTCCTGATTGGTCTTGTAAGCCTGTTTTAAACTGGGTCACATCATTTGCATGACACAATAATAATAAACAATCACTCATCAACCTTTTACTGTCACAGGACACTTAATCTGCATGAAGGCAACACAAACAAGCCTGGAGGAGGTGAAGGTGTCGAAAGAAGTGACCAGACAAGACAAGCAGCTCAAATGGACGAGGATCAGAAAACTACACAACATGTGTTACACCTGCCTGATGAAACAAGCTCAGTGAGGAAGACTATGATCCAAACCTGCTGGGACGAAGAGGTTAGATCCAGTGAGAGTGACTCCTCCTCCTCCTCCTCCTCCTCCTCCTCCTCCTCCTCCTCTCAATAACAATTATTGAACCATGTGCATGAAATTGGTAATATGTCTCTGATCGCCCCCCATGAAACTGAGACCATGTTGGTCCCGCTCTACACTCTCTCTCTCTCTCTCTCTCTCTCTCTCTCTCTCTCTCTCTCTCTCTCTCTCTCTCTTCCATCTATCTCTCTAAAGTCATTAGAATAGACCCCTCTGCCCTCCACGTCTCCTGATATGACGGGAAATCAGCCGCTCACATTACAGCCTCCACGCACACAACAAAAAAGCGACACAGATCACGTCAGACAGGCACTGATTCAGTTTGTTTCCAGTTTGAAGCCGAGGCCAGAGTGGCGTGACGTGTGTTGTGTGTGTCTGCGCTGGTGCGGCAGTGGAAAGTACCTGGGGCGGTGGAATCGAACGTTTCAGTCACGTCCTGCAGCCGCATTGATTTCACTAAACCCAATCAGATTCCAAAGCTGATTGAACCAAAGTGAGCTCAGGATAATTGAGATCCAAGTGGAGCGGCCGTGTTCAAATCTGATTCAGTTATACAAAGGATCGGCTGCATGAATGAAAGTTTATATTAATAGATCGAATAGAAAGTCAAGATGCACCAAAGTTCACATACTCATATCAGTTCCCTCAATATGCCTGAATTCTATATTATATCTTAAGAATTCATGAAATCTTCTTTTAAATCCTCTTAAAAGTCAGACAAAAAGCAACCAAAGTCCTCTGCGGAGATGATAAATGTGAGAATTCAAACTAAATGATCTGTTGTAGCTGAAACATTCAGAAAGTTCAATGTTGTTTAGTTCCTCTCATTTCTTTAATACAGGATTTTGCCTCATGATTCTGTGCTTTAAACATCCTTTGCACATTAAATAAAAGAATCCAAAATCAGAAAATGGAGAGAACTATTTCTTTATAAGCTTTGCAGATGACGCTAAAAGTATAAACCTCTGAATTTGGAATCACAATAAAATATGATGAAACAAATGATACTTGGATTCTTGTAGTTTGTGTTTGATTTGAATTATTTATTTATTTCATTCAACTTTGAAACTGCAAAGTTGGAATAATAGACCATAAATAAAAGGTCGGAATGCAAAAAAGGTTTTATTTAATCTAAATGTAATCAACAAGAGAATCAGACATATGTCTGTACTTCTTATGGACTTCACTCTACTTGACACAAGTCCTACTTTGCAAAATTCTATATATTCTTTATATTTAAGGTGAAGATGACGCTCTTATTGTCCCTGTGACCTTTGAGCGATATAGATAACAGATGAATGGATGATGATCTATTGTTGTTAAGAAGGTGAAATTCGCAGCAGTCTGACAGTTGTCTGAGCAACGGGCTTTTCCTGTTGTACCAGAATTACACAACTGATTTGGACGAGAGATGAGATGAGCTGGATGAACCCATGTACGAGTCATATGAACCTCAGGTCGACTTGAAGAACTCCGGTTCCACAGATGCAACTTGTTTCTTCTTGTTTATTTGATTTTAATTAAACACAACAGTCACAATGAAGTGGTTTTACATCTGCAGCCGCTCGAGCCAACAGAAGCAAAGACTAGTGGAGAGAGGGAGGAGGAGGAGGAGGAGAGGGACGCACGGCCCTGAGGTAAACAGGACGTACAGGACTGTAAACATGAGGAGATGGATCGTGTACGTGAGGAAGGAGCAGAAGAGGAGAGGAGGAGCACAGAGAGGAAAGAGAGAGCAGAGGGAGGAGAGGAGGAGAAAAGAAGAGATGGAAAGAGTGGATGATTTGCTTTTTTTACAGGACGTCCTTTAATAAGACGCTGCAACATGATGTCATCCTCTGCATTTACACTGTGTGTGTTTGTGTCTCTGTGTGTGTCTGTGTGTGTGTGTTTGTATCTGTGTGTGTGGTTGTGTCTATTCCCACTCTTCTCTTTCTCCTCCTCTCTCTTAAACACGGGACGAAATCCTAAACTGGAATATGTGATGAAGCATGAAAAGGACTAAAAGCGTATTAAATTAAAAATCCCTAAAATTATGACCCATCGTTCTCCTCACGAGTTTCACTCCACCAAGCTTTTGATTTTGAAGAAATCAGAGTTAAAAAGGACAAATATTTAACCTCTAAATTTGATGTGACATCTTATTGCTCCTGAATATTTGTGAAAACACTATTTATTGCACTGTTTTGTATGTTACAGTTGTATTAATTGGTATAAACCAGTGTCCTTTGCTATATGAGTGGTTCTGTATCATTAAAATGTAAAAACAGAAGATTTACCGGTGCAGCCGACGCAGAGTAAACCTGCAGATAATCACATGATCACCTTCTCCCTGTTTTCTCTCATCGCTCTGAAACAAATCTCTGATTCAGGTGCAGCGTTTCTCCAGTTCGACTCCAAACAAAGGTTATTGTTCAACAGGATTTTCCACTCTGACCAGATTTTCTTTGGATTTCCCGGATTTTTCGCAGAAACGGTAAACATCAGTTTTTAACCCCCGGCCGGCGTCTGGGTTCACGGTGGAGATGACACGTCGGTTCAAACCCGGGTCTTGTGGTTGTTGGTACAATCCCTTGCCATGCTGACCAATCAGAGGCGGCGCTGTAAGCTGCTTGTTCTTTGAGTTCAGTGAGGTGAAGACAAATAACCTTTTAGCATTATGACCGATTTCTCATCATCTCATACACACAATAACGCCCACGCAGACACACACTGGTGGACGTTATAATCCTCGTCTTGTCCAAATCCTGGTCGTGATGAAGTGAGAGCTGAGAGAACGGAGCCAAGACTCTCTCAGGGTGACACCGGGGATCTACAGTTTATGTCCCACATCAGCGTCTGAGCTCAAACTGTAAAACATGTCAGGACGGCGTTTACAAGCTCAATTTAAATCACGTTAACAGAAAAAAAAACAGAGCAGCGCCTGTCCCGTTAAAAGATGCTGCAGAGTCAGTGCAGCAGGTTGGATGCTCGTCTGCTGCTGCAACCGAAAACACACAGAGAGATAATCCAGGATACGTCTTTTATAGCCTTGTGGCAACTGTTTCATTCAATCAATCAATCAATCAATAATCAGACGGTATTTGTCGAGCACTTGTCAGACAAACCACGTAACACAAAGTGCTTTTCAGAATAAAAGCAATAAAATCAACAAAGTGACACTCAGTAGAACACGTACCTTAAACCATTAAACTGCTCACACTCATAGATATCAATCCATCCCTCCCTCTATCCATCCCTCCATCCAACAGTTCCTTTCACATGTCTGACTTTTTAAAATCAAGATTCATGAATTAGTCCCAATGGGAAATCAGTTAAGATGTCAAACCAAACCCATTTAAGGTGGCTGTTGTGTCTTGGTGGAGGAAAAGCCCTCTACTGGGGGACATTATGGTTTTAGGTTGTGATACTGTGGTGACTCTGTGAAGGTTTTAAAGTCCATGTCAAACCAGGAGTGAAGTGTCATTAAACTGTGAGTGAATCAGTGTCTGCAGCCTCTCGGCTCGTTACCTCCACCGAGGAGGTTTGTGTTTCCGTTGCCGTTTGTCTGTCTGTTTGCAGAATTACACAAAAACTACAAAAACCCAATTCTATTGAAACTTGATTTTTTTGTCACTTTCTTTGTCGGGGCGAGATTGGACATGAGCCTTGTTGTTGTAACAGTTGAAATGAGTTATGAGAGGAGCAATGTCGTCAGAGTGTACTTTTTGTTTCCCTCAGGTTAGTAACGAGAGTGGATACGTTAAAAACGAGCTAAGATAACGAGTTCTGTGGAAGTTCCAGCATCGTGGGAACGGGGAGTTTTTGTCTCCGTGCAGTTTGTCAAACATGTGACTCATTTTGAGGAACTGTCAACTGTAAGAAGAATCGTCTCGTGACACTTGAAGAATTAAAGCTCCGAGTGGATGCGAGGAACCATCTGCAGCTTTCTGCACTTTGCATTAAACGATTTTCAAACTCAGCACTTAACTTGTTTTTCCAGTGTTGCCACAACAGATAATATCAGAGGCGTTTTACGAGGGACATCATCATCATCATTAAAAGTCGCTATCAGCTGCTCTTTATCTGCTGTTTCCTCTTCTCTGACTCTGCCCCCCCCACTCTCTGCTGGTCTCTGCCCTCCTGGTGGCACCGGGTCTCTCCCAGTCTCCAGCTGCCGCCTGCGTCCATCCAGCTGTTACATGAAGGTTTAAAAACAGCTCCTTCTGAAACCGCATCAGGAAAAAAGCAACGACGCTCGTCTGGACGCTGCAAAAACCTTTATTACTTCCACCTCCAGTGACACGCAACACTGAGGAAATTCAGTGAAATCCTATTACTTCTGCTCAGCTTTTGTATTTCAGTGGAGTTGAATAATAACCAGAGGGAGGACGCCCGCTCTCTGATTGGTTGGACGGTCTCAAAGCGATGGACGCTGATGGTTTGTGGATCTTGTGATTTCTGCATCTCGACATCTTGACTTCATCATCCCGAGGTCTCCACCTTTCCTGTTTACTCACAACCAAAGAGATGCTCCTTCCTGTGTTTAGGCCAGGAGGCATCTCGCTGGTCAGGTTGGGACAGACTGAGATTCTGCAGCACAGAGGCTGCGTGTGTCTCCGCGGTAGACTTAGCAGTTTGTATTTGATTTAGCGTTTATCTGAGGCCAGGGTCACTACGAGATGTGCAGCACGTAGACGGAGCTGCAGGTCAGGTGTCCCGGGTTGTGGATTTTCTCTAACATTTGAAGAGCAGGTTTGAGGTCAGAAATCCACAGGATTATTAAGAAACACGCACAATTTTCCACAAATGTGAAGCCAGCTGCTTTCAGACATGCACCGAACTTCCAATAATCCCCTGAAACTATCCAGAGGGGTCCAATGAGAGGACACAAATGTCCAAGTCAGGGGCTGCGAAAACATTCTCCAGAGTTTTTCCTGACAGCTCCCTGATAAAAGACCTCTGGATAAGTGAGCCCATGTGAAAATACAGCAGGAGAATGTCCGGAGAATTCACAGCCGACAAAAGCAAAACTGAAAAAACAACAAGAGTACAAAAGGAAGAAGATGCAGAAGAAGACATCAACTTGGAAACGAGATTAAAGATGATTTTGATGATAAGATTGACGGAGATTTTCCTGTTGTTGTGAACACGTCCGACTCACCCAACTGTGAGAGTTCATGTCTGAAAACGGCTCCAGTACCAACACGCTCTTTAAATCAACCCTCTTATATATATTACAACAATGTGTTTGAGACAGACTTTCACACGTTCACTCAACCGCGACCATCTTTCCCAGACCTGACTGCACACACATCTGTAAAGATCTGTAAAGACGTGACAGATGTTCTGGACGCAGATTTCAACTGAACTTTCCTCTAAAATAATCTTTCTGGGAACAGGTTCAAAACTTATACTTCCTTTACAAAGACAAGGCACAGTTGTTCATACAATTAATCTAGTTTGCTGATTTGTCGGTGAGGATTCAGACCCCTGCAAAGACTTTCCCTCGTCAGGTGGAGGAACTCGACCGTCCTGCGAGGACTCCTGACCCCCACCTCGTCCAACACCTTCAGGAGGAGCCTGAACGCTGAGCCTGAACCAGGCCTCATCTCCCAACATCAGAGTTGCACCTCACTAATGCTCCTGTGGCTGAACGGAGCTAAATCTCAGTGGCCAGGTTTCTAACATCTTGGGAAAAGCCGTTCAACGAGCACACATGGGCGTAATAATCTGGTCTCAGTGCACGTTTGGCGTCGTAGTGACGACATGAAGTTTTCAGGCTTAGTCTTAAAAAAAAACTGAGCCTGATAGATGAAGTTCTGCTGTAAGAGGGGGGGGGGTTAAAGTTTAAAGATATATTTGATGTCTGGGCATGAAGAGAGAATATCTGCAAAAAAATACCATAAAGGATTTTCTCTGAAAAGCCGAACTGAAGCACTGAGCTGTTCGGATGAGACTGAAGGGTTTTTAACCTTTGCAGCTTGATATACTTAAAGCTATAACACTTTCATATTCCCAATAAATAACTCTTCACTGACAGAGAGACAGGGAAATTTTTTTATTTTTAATTCTGCATTATGTGTATTTTTGTGCAATATGACCACGGGAGCGAATGTAATCTGCACGTAAGCAATTACCGAGCTGCTGGATTTGAATGGATATGAACTAATCTGCAGAATCTCCGTTGTTCCCTCTGCTCCGGACTGTGTCTGTGGTTCAGGGTGTCAAACGGGTCAGTGACTGAAGACACCAGCAACTTCTAATACACAGACACCAAGAGGAGAAGCTTGTGTCCTCGGTTAAATGGCAAAGTCCCAGAGAGACAGATGGAGGAGAGGAGAAGGACGGGAATGGAATAAAACCCCAGGCTTTTTGGGATGCTGGGAGATACAGAGAGGAGAGCTGGATAAGTATCAAGGTCACAAATACATTATTAACACACTGACTCTTGCGTATACTCCAGCAGACAAACATAACTAAATACATAGTTATAGACTCCATTCTTCTCTGGATGAAGATTTCAAATCACTTAATCGATAAACCTTTGCTGACTTCATCTCTGATAATCGAGAGATCGGGGAGATGGGGCTGTTTTTTTTTAATTCAGCCTAATTTTGTGATCTAAAGATTTCAACTCTTTCCTCAGCTCGACACATTTGTTAATAAAACATAATACTTGAGAACTAGAACAGATATTAACATGAGCTGTTAACCTGTTTTCAATAAGAAGATAGAATAAGATCTTAATTGTCTTTTCCTTTTTTTCTGAGATCATTTTCTTTAAACTTTTCCATATCAGGTAAAAACATCCACAGCAACGTAACGTCTGAACGTCACAAACACAGAAGCTGAAGAATCAACCTGTTTCTAATGTGTCGGTTTAATCAAATGCATTTTGGGGTTTTAATTGTGATGTTTGATGTTTGAGAAATCCAGTAAATCATTAGCTCATCGGGAATCAAATTATTTTCTGCATCTGCCACAGAAATAAAACGTTAAAAAAGTAAATTAACTACAAAAAGATAAAACAACTGAACCAAACAGATGAAATCCAGTTTTTCCCCCTCACATCACATGTGTTGTGCGTTTACACTTTGCTCCAACATGTGTTTCCCTTCATCCAGACACATTTGACTTCTGATGTAAACAGGAGGATCAACCGTCTCCTCACAGATCCACACGTCCGCCCCGCTCCATCCAATCATCCTAATGGCATTCATGCATTTCACTGGCGTCATAAAGAAGACAAACTATCACCAGTTAGTAATTAATCACCCGGCGTCCTCGACCCGCTGCGTCCACGGCCATAACTGTCTGTGTCTCTCACCCCGGCCATCACACACTAACCTTGTGTGTCTGCCAGCTGAGCTCTGGTTATGGATGAAGCCGGCTGTATATCTCACACACTCACACACTCACAGACTCACACACACTCACACTCACAGACTCACACACACTCACACACTCACACACTCACAGACTCACACAGTCACACAGTTGGTCATTTATGAGAGCGTCTGGTCCGAGTAATAAAAGCCCAGTGTTCAGCTCACAGAGGGACTGAGGGAGAGAGGAGGACTATTCAGGGTGATTAGATTTTGCTCCGGCTGAGACGCCTGCACTTTTCAGATTGTTTTCTCACATATGGAGTTTTATTTTCTATTATGCTGTTTTCTGAAATGTCTCACTGTGGATCGTCTGTTTCCCTGTGGTCTACTTTGAACAGCATTAGCAGATAAAGACGCTTTAAAACTAATCTCCCCGATGTGATGTGATCAATTCTTTAAAAAATAATAATTAACTACCACTTAAAGGCCCAATTTAAAACACCCATTTAGGCTGCATAACGATATTCACTGCAGAGGTTAAGGCAAAAACACTAAGGTGGAATAAAATACTGCATAAAATCTGCAGAATGAAAGCACACACAAAAACATGTGCACATGTGTACTAAAATGCGCTGTCCATATAGGATTGTACACACAAAAACTATACAACAACACTGATACACAACATAGGGAATTGATAATTCACACGAGAACACACACACACACTGGATAATGTGCAAAAACACTGAGAATAGCACCTTTGCCTAATCAAGAATATAAAGGATCCATATAGGATCTTACACAGAATTAAAATGATATAGACACTTTGAGAACGTCCAACCGATCAGAGACACTTGAATGCACACACACACACACACACACACACACACACACACACACACACACACACACACACACACACACACACACACACACACACACACACACACACACACACACACACTCTGCTGTTCCCCTCACCTTTGCAGAAATGACAGAGTTCTTGTGGTAGAAGCAACACAGAGCTGCTGTCAGGGTTTTCAGGTCACATCGCTCCGACATTCTTGCAAACTTCCCTGAAGCGACTGGGAAACCGACTGCAGCCTCCAGCCGGACGACACCTCGGCTGTAAATACCAGCCTCAGTCGCCCCTGACTACAGAGACAAGCTGTGACTCTGATGCCTCCTAACAACCGGCAAGTCCATGAAGGATTCCAGTTTGCATCTTCCAAGGAAAGTAAAAAAACACTGAAGGGAGGAAGAGGACTGAGCTAAATGCAGAGTCGTCACGCGCACTTGGAACAAACGTGGAGGAAAGAAGTGTGTGAGCCCAGCAGCATCACGTCAGCTGCTGCATCCCTCCTCCGTCACCTCCCTGCCTCTCTCTCCTCCACAGTCCCCTGCAGAGTGGCCCCTCCGCTCTGCCCCTGCTCCAATGATCCTCTCCAACACATTGCTCCTCTCTGCTCCGCCCTCGCCGGCTCCATATAAGGGCAAAGACAGACCCATGTGATCCGCTTTGACCCAATCGTATGTGGATTTACAGGGAGTGGCCCAGAGTCGCTCTCTTTATAAACATAAGGATGGAGACGTAGAGGAACAGAAGGAAGATGGAGCGACTCAGAACGTGACTTTTAATTTATGTTATTTAAAAAATAATAGAATTAAACTGAATATGCAGTTTTATTTTAAATGCGTTGTTTATTGATGATTGGACATGATAAGTTTTTGATATAAGTTGAAGCCAATTTGCTTCTGGAATCTGAAACTAATGATTATTGTTGTTAATGGTTATTTTGTTAATTTGTAGATTCATTGTTTGGTCTCGAAAAGTCCAAACAGAAGCATTCTTCATTACTGAGTTTGGTTTCTGTGTTATACTTTACAAAGATCATCAAATAAAATTAAAAATAAAAATCTCACTGATAGGATTTTCTCTGGATCTGATGTTGACGCAGTGTTGTTGACTGCAGGGTCACAGTTTGTATCACCGCTCTTCCACAAAACACAGTTCTTCCTTCATTAGGACCGAAATAAACTGAGATAATAAATCACTTCCAGTCCTGCAACAAACTTTTCAGAGGAAAAATCCACCAGGGTCCTGATTTACCATGAAGAAAAATGTAATGACAACAAGAGCTAAAGGTTGTAAAGTGAAAATGAATCCAAAAATAGAACTGCAACAGGTCAAAGGCGAGTAATTGTGTGTGTGTGTGTGTGTGTGTGTGTGTGTGTGTGTGTGCGTGCGTGCGTGTGTGTGTGTGTGTGTGTGTGTGTGTGTGTGTGTGTGTGCTGGTTAATAGCTGGCCATTTGCGCTCCTTAATGACCGCTAAGTAATTACACCCACACACTCGTTAAGTGCCGGAGCTTTTTCCTCCAGTTCACACACTCGCATGGGAACGACTGCACGTAGAGAACATCCAGCAGGACCAAAGAAACCAGGAATATTTATACACCGGGTCGTGTTCACTCTCAAACACCCAGATACATTACACAGTGAGGGTGACACCCCAGCAGAGACCAGTTCAAGGGATATTTCACCACAGAGGAAGAAGCCACTAATTACAGCATGAACTCTCTGAGGATCCACGAAGGAAATCCATGTAGAACATTCCCTGGGGCTACACACAGCAACACACACACACACACACACACACACACACACACACACACACACACACACACACACACACACACACACACACACACACACACACACACATAGAACTGCCAACCACAGCAGCCCCAAATCACAAGCTAGGCTAAAAGTCCACCTTAAAATACACACATCCGTCGCTCCAGGAATGCTCTGGAAAAACAACGGGGGACAGAAATCAGCGTGCTGTGGTTCTATGTTTTCTATTTCTATCTGTTTGTTGTTTCTCTCAGATGGAACCGAGGAGGGTTAGGAACTTTTTCCAGCAACTGCAGACTTTAGATTTTTAATTTCTGTTATTTAAATGGTAAAAAAATGTGTTGTATATAGAGTTTTATTCTACATATGCACAGTAGTCTGAGCCCATGATGTTGAATCATCTGCATCCGGTCATGGTAATAAGTCCTCAAACGTAAATGACGGTTAGATTAATGGTCGCCCACATACTCCAATCAAGTTTTTTATGTCGTATTAAAGCCGTTTCGTAATAACATAAATTAAACCATATGATGATGAGGGATTGGAAAATCGAAATGAGCTGTAGATTGTGTCTCTACAGTTATCGATTGCAAAGGTTAATGCATTTCTGCAATATGTGACGTCATTTCCTGACTTCATTGTGACGTCACTTATCATTTAATAAACTTTGACAGATCAGCTCCCAGGTAATAATTCCCAAAATCCGTCCATGTGTTTCTGAGCTACTTTGAACACAAACACACATAATAACCAAATTATGCAGTATCTTGAAATAGACATTAGAAATATAAGGACTTTAAATAAAGTAAATCATCTGTTTTCCTGACACAGGCAGGAGTTCGGTGTTTAGTCAATACATGTTATGATATCATGCCTCAGTCTGAGCATCACTATCGTTCTGTCACAGCGTTCATCAGCCTCTAATGCTGGGGAATAACTGTCAGTGTGTGTGTGTGTGTGTGTGTGTGTGTGTGTGTGTGTGTGTGTGTGTGTGTGTGTGTGTGTGTGTGTGTGTGTGTGTGTGTGTGTTGTGTGTGTGATGTGTGTGTGATGTGTCATTGATCTTGGTGGGAATCGCACCGATCGGTGCACCGTGATCATCACATGAGGCCGATGAAGTCAGTGGGTGCAGCGTATTTCATGTGAGTCAATGAAGAGGAAACAGAAAGTGTTTCCATGTTTTCTGACTCAGACGTTAAATGTTTAAATTCATATTAGCGACGACTCAAGGTCACATTCATCCATTCACACACATTCATGTTTCTACACGCTGCCCTCTTCTATCACATCACCCACACGCTGATGGAACAGCTATCAGGGGCCATTTAGGGTCAGGGTGGGGACAAGAGGAGCTGGGGATCGAACCACTGGTGTTAGTGGACGACCCGCTCGGTCTCCTGAGCCACAGCAACCCAGGCTACGGCACATAGACCATACACGGCAGATAAAACTTGTTTTAGGTGATAAGCGTATTATTGATACTGAAAATGAAAGAGTGTATTTCCTGATTTACAAGTCACCTGCGTCGAGGAGTTGATGTTTGTTTGAATGTTTGTTGTTGAGCCAGATTACACAAAAGCTACAGGACGGATTACCACAAAACATGGTTTGAAATTCTAGTTTGTAAAGTTACTTGCACGATAATAAATGTTTAAAAGAGAAAGCACACATTTAGTTTTCAGTCTCTCATCTGCAGCATGAGCATAAATAAATAACTCACAACGCTCAAACTGGGAAGAAATACTCGCCTCAAGTTAAAATTTAAAACATATCGACCTTCTGTGTTCAACAAAGCACAAAACAACTGGAAACACTTGAGGGGGGGGGGGGCTTTGAATTGTTAATCCTAATCTATAGTGTCTGACCCAGTTCTCATATTGATCATTACCCAGAATTACGCTTTCAACTGCTCCAATAATCCAATAAAGAAAATCTCTCGTCAGTGGCAGATCGGAGATTCTTAGAAAAAGAAAAAGTGGTGTTCACGCTGAATTCAGGATTATAAAATTCTAACTCAGAATTAAACACACTCGTCTCATTGACTCGTCTCTAAATGCTCCTCTAGCACTTTGTTTTACTACACGATGAATAAAACGCACTCGACTGAATTCCCTCAAACAATCATGTGGCACAATGGGACCGTCCAGAAGTGGAATTACCACTGAATTCAACAGGATTACAGAGGTTTTAACAGGAGATTATTAATGTAACTGCAGCACGTCGGTGTGTGGCTGCTGCCCAGCTGCCTGCTCGGCTCCCCCATTGATTGGCTGTCCAGCTTATTGACTGACAGGCTGTCACGGTCAGTGGAGCTGAATAGAGGGGGGGGGGGCCCAGCTGGTCGGATGTTTGCCTGGTTGAACTGGTGCTGACGGACTGGGACGGTGATGCTGATGAATGTCACTCTGAGGTTTGGACGTCGGACACTGATGGTTTGAGTAAATCTGACCACTAGGGGGCAGCAGAGGGCGTCTACCAACAAACAACACACGTCAGCTGACGGTCAAATTAATTAACTAATTATCTGAATAAAAAAAGAAATCGATGTGGTCAGTTCAAGTCATAACATTTTATATACTGTAAAAACAAAGCTAGGACATTGTACTACTACTACTACTTAATACTAATAATAATAATAATAATAATAATAATAATAATAATAGTAAAAGTTAATACAAATTGTCATAACAAAATTAAATATCTAAAATTAAAGCGAGACCACTCATTACAATATAAATAGAAATTGGAATTGAGGGAAAGCAAAATGATCAAAGTACGTTTTAAGCTTTGATTTAAAGGAAGCGACTGACTCTGCCTGCCTGTTGTTTTGTTTGTAAACATTTTGCGTGTGTGTGTGTGTGTATATGTGCGTGTGTGTGTACTGTATACTGTGAATTGTCGTATACTTTATGAGTTGAAAGCTGCTGTGACCAGAGACCACAAACACACACACACACACACACACACACACACACACACACACACACACACACACACACACACACACACACGTACACACACAGAGGATTACTGTTTCTTGAAGCTGCCTCATGAGGTTGTAGAGCAACTCGACTCAAAGACAGAGAGAGAGAGAATGAAAGAGAAAGAGTGAAAGAGGAGTTGTGTCCCAGAGGATCAACAGGAGAACAGACTTTCTCTCTTTCTTTCTCTTCTTTCTTTTGCTCTCATCAAAGACCATGAAACAAATGTGATGCTCTTTACTGCCACCTCTTGCAGAAGAAGGTATTTTGACCACAATAATTGATCATATTTGCCTTAATTGACAATAGAATTACACGTTATTCCAGTTTCCTTCGAAGCTAAGAATCTGAACCATGCACTTGTGTTTTCATGGCTGGATTTTATAATTCTCTAACTTGTTTTTAAAACCACAAATGTACTGATGCCATCTCATCTCTCAGATTATCTATCGGAGTATATAAAAACATCCATATTGGTCGGGCTTTAGTTTAATCAAGTTATCATGTTATATCATTTCCTAAAGATGTAGAGATCTTTACTTCTGGTTTGTTGACTGTCACAGTGGAGGCTGCTGTTCACGTGTGTGTCTGTGTTGAGTTACAGGAAAACGCAGACACAACAAATGCCGCAATAAAATGTCTGACAATGTTTTCTGATCTTTAAAAAAAAGGAAAAAGTGCAGTGGGAGCCAGATGAGCTGATGAAGCAGACTCATTTACGGAGATCGCTTGAGAATTTCTCGTCTCAGACGCCTTTCATGTCGTACTTTTCTTAATTTCTGCCAGAACCTTGGTAGCGTAATTTCAGTAGTTACACTACAGAACTTAAATTTAACCCAGCAGCCATCACTTCAAAGATAAATCTACTTCCTGTCTGTGGGGGGAAAAGACAGAATGTGGAAATCAAACGTGCAGCTCTGGAAACGTTCATGAGCAGAGAGAAGAGAGTGATGACCTTTTACAATTGTTCTCAACAGACACTTCCTTCCCTGCAAACGTCGTCCTACACAACAACCAGAGGCCTGATTGCACCAAACAATACAAGGCTCATTGCCCAGACGCCATTAATGTGCTTTTGACCTTTCACCACAGGATATTACACAGAGCACCTGAACTGTCTGTGCACGTGTATACATGTGTGTGCATGTGTGTGTGCATGTGTGTGTGCATGTGTGTGTGTGTGCATGTGTGTGTGTGCATGTGTGGACGTATGTGAGTGTTTTCAGCCACATTGGAAATGCAAACACAGCTGGACGACCAGAGCTGACACGAACATATTCTATAATACACTGGATACAGTAGCTCCATATGTGGTCAACACACACACACACACTGTTGACACTTGCTCACAAGCCTAATTTGAAATACACAAAAGTGCTGTTTGTGTGAGTGTGAGAGTGAGTGTGAGTGTGTGTGTGTGTCTGTGTGTGTGTCTGTGTGTCTGTGTGTGTGTGTGGTTAGGTTAGCTCCCACATGTGCAGCCTGCTCTCGTGGGAAGGCCTGAGTTTGCTTTTCACACTGAGGTGTCAGCATCCAAACATATGAGCTAATAGTTGGAGGAAAAGAAGGATGGATGAGAAAGGAGGTGAAGACTCACAGACGAAGTGACGAACACACAGGACAGTTGGGGCCTGGTGCTGTCTGATGTGAAGTTATGTAACTCCAGCTGAAATGATCAGTGTGTGCTTATTCAATTAAACAGTCTGGAAAAACTTCACTGATGAATTATTCTTTTTTTTAAACATTCTCTGGTTTCAACTTTTCAATTGACGAAACGTTTTTACAGAAGGAGACACTTCGGACTTTGGGAAAATAACAAAATGTGAATCCTTAACTGAAGGATTTAGTTTTAAGTGAGATGTGATATCTGAGATGATGATGTGCAACTTTTGCTGATTAATCTGGGACGACGCGACGATAACAGATTAAAATAAGTTCACATAACGGAGACAAGATCCGTTTGATGTAAGTTGTCATCAAGAGTTCGGAGAGGACGTCTTCTATCGTGAATGAAACGTGGATTAGAAGTGAAAGGGAGTTAAAAGGGAAACTTGTGCAGATCTCACTCATCTGATTTATTAACAAAGGAAAGAAACAGTATTGATGGTTAAATTGTTTCGGTGACACTTTTCCTCCGTACACTTTTGCTAAACTGTTGTTAAGTATAAACTCTATTGTTTAAAGTCTTATTTCTGCTTCAGTCTGTCGATGTTATTTAAAGTCTGAACTGTCTGTGACCAAAGGCCTGATTATATCTTATTAACACATCATCTGGTTAAACTTTTATTCTACTATTATAAATCATGTCTTCGCCTTGTTGTGGTTCATGAATTCTTTTTTATAGGCCGTGTGTCTGTTTCAATTTGTCCATAAACTGTGTGAAACTTATTAATGTTTCAAACCGGGTCATATCTGAATAGAGAATAAGTAAACAGCTGTTGTTGTTATTCACAGATTTGATTCTCTGCTCATTTTCTCAGCTGGTTGTGTCTTTTAAATAAGAAAGAAAAGCAAACACACGGACGGAAAAACACATCAAATGTCAATGAGATGATAATGTGACAAGAGAATGACCCCTCAGTCATCACGTGTGTGTGTGTGTGTGTGTTTGTGTGTGTCTGTGTGTGTCTGTGTGTGTGTGTTAATATGATTTGCAGCCGGTTGACACCCAGCACGGTGACACTTTGTATGATTTAATGTTGTATTATCCTCGTAGCTCGGCGGCAACTGGATTTACTCGATGCTGTTTACACCTCAGATGCAAATGATGTTTCATATCCTGCGTTTGTCACTTACATTACGATATATAATCAGTTTACTTACGTTTGACCTTTGTTTTACCTGGACACCAAAGATTTATTCTATTTAAATGGGTTTTAAATTACAAGCATTGACAATAGTATTACTTTTACAGCTCGTCTACTAAACCAGGCTGGATCTTACGCCTCTGTTTTGTTTATTTGTGTTTGTGCATCATTTATCTTCGTACAACCCGTCCATCAGATTCTGTTATCGTTCTAAAACTGTGTGCAGCTACGTGAATAGATTGGTACAGGGTGTCTCCAGTTAAGACACAGAATATCTCAGGATTTCTAACTTTCAACACTTGGCAGTAATTACAGCTGCTTTGGTTTCGTTTGTGTAGCATCACATGTGGTTGTTCCTACCTTCACGTAGTCCACCGTGGCATCCAGGCCGGCAGCAGGCTCCCTGGGGAACACAGACAGAGACAAGGTCCGGTTTAGAGAACACATCTCGCAACTGGGAACCCAAACTCCTGCGTCCTCTCTGGGCTGATGTTCACTCCAGGCAAAACACGAAGAGAAAAGTCTCTGAAAGGCTAAACGCTCTTAGATCCTCGCTCGAAACAGATCAGGGTCCAAACGGGTCCCAGGCTGGTGCTGATGCTGCTGCTCCTGAAAAACTGTAGTCGGCTCCTTTGGGAGGTTCAAGGGAGATGTGGCACTTTTTGAAAAGAGGTCAAAATAAGTTTCACAGGTCCACGTTAGACATATTCTAGATTAGGAAAGTTCAGATCTGTACAGAGAGAGTGGATGAAATCCCAAATTCAAAAAGTGAAGTGCTCAAACCCTGGGACTCTCTCTTTCTGCCTCTCTCTGTCTCTCTCTCTCTCTCTCTCTCTCTCTCTCTCTCTCTCTCTCTCTCTCTCTTCTTTCTTCAGTGGTAAACATGTTCACTCTCTGCCTGCCTCGCTCTCTCTCTCCTCCCCCACCACAACACACATAGCAGCCACACGCCTACCCTTCTGAGTCCACTGACAAATTCACAGAGAGGTTAGAGGGAGAGCACACACACACACGCACACACACACACACACACACACACACACACACACACACACACACACACACACACACACACACACACACACACACACACACACACACACACACACAAACAGACTCACACTCACACACACACACACAGACACACAACATTTTTTCATTAATCCCTTTTTGCATTTTGTTTTTCGATTCTTCCAAAACTCCGTTCAGGGACCACATCAAACAACAGCTCGTCATCCTCAGTCTGCATCATCGTCTCATCTGGCTCCCACTGCACTTTTTCCCTTACTTTAAAAGGTCAGAAAACATTGTGAGATTTTATTTTGGCGTTGTGTTAATTACTACTCGTGCACATACGTATTTCCAGAGCTCTCCATCTCTCTCTGGGAGGCTTACAGCCGGGGGCTCAGTGAAGGAGGTAATTAGGTTCAAATCCCCGACTACGTTCGCAAAAAGGTTGGTAGTTAAAATCCCCTAAGCCTCCGCTGGTGTTCCCACGGGAATATTAGCCCAGTCCATTACTTACCAAACCAAATATGTTTAGCTCTAAGCCTCTCAGTTTTAATGTGGCTCCACGTAATGAGCAGGATTTAGTTATGTAACCGAACAGAAGCCTCCATTCACAACAAAGTCAGATCACTGTTCATATAGGTGGAGTGCTCGGGCCTCTGTGGAAGAGCGGAGTGTGGCCAACGGAGCTCTAATCCAACACATCCTGACACACACACACACACAAAGACACACACAGTGCATCAACACAAACGTGCAGTGCGTTGTCCTCGCAGCAGAAGACACATTGGCTGCTGTTGGTTGAACAATTGTTTTTTTTTTAGTTAAAACACTTAGTAAATATGTGTAAATCCTTTATTATTAGATGAGGAATAGAAATTAGGACTGAATTCTCTAATATGGAAGTGATACAAATTGGGAAAGGGAAGAACCAACTAAATGTTTTGACATTTTCGCAGTTTTCCCAGGGATTAATTCATGGATCTTGATGAAAAATAATCAGGCATATTAAGAGGACTAATATCTATGAGTGTGTGAGATGTGGTGTAAGGGGACTGTCTACTAAGTACAGAGTTACTAAAAATGGCAAAAAGTTAAATTTAAAAATAAATAAGAAGATAGATTTGTGCTTTATTCATTCTCAGTTTCACAAAATTCATCACTTCTGCTGTAAACACATGTTAATGCGTTACTGAGGGAGAAAACATCCATTGGCTGGTGTTTTCACACGTGTCTGTTTGTTTGTTAACAGGATTTCACAAAAACTACTGAAGCACTTAATAAATCACATCATCCTTTATTCTTTTACATTTCTTCTATTAGACAAGACCAAGTGGATTGTTTTATCCTTGGCTACTCTGCAGTCCCATCCATCCGTTATCTAAACTTCCTTTTGAGGGTCACTGGGAGGCTGGAGCCGATCTGACACTGGGTGAGGCGGGGTACCACAGGGCCCAGAAAGGCTGAGCAACTGGGCCAAACACTGCTCCACCACTGGGTGCTATTCTCGTTCAGTTTAGTATTTAGCTGCTGCTGAAGATGAGGGAGAAGAATGATGAAGATAAAATGCAGGAAGTTTCTGTGGTCTCGAACAAACTAAACTAAAATCAGACAGTTGAGTTTGATACTGGTCACCGGGGTCGGTGGTGTGTGTTTCTTCACTGGGGTCGGTGGTGTGTGTTTCTTCACTGGGGTCAGTGGTCGGCTGGACCTTCACCACCTTCACCGCACCAACCACATGCCCCTCGTCACCCTGCCCTGGCTCTACTGTCTCAGGCGGCTGCAGCGACAATCACCGAATACCAGACAACACCCATCTAAACCCTCCTGGAGCTGAACGTCCCATTTCTCCTTCAGATAGGTCAAAGGTCAGGCTCACAGACCTGAGCAGGAGGAGTTCATCTCATCAAGCGACACTTTATTAATCCTGATTCCAGCACTTTAAGACATGAGACGTGTCGTGGATGCGAGAGGGTCGACCGTTCCAGACGACGCAGACCGACCGCAGCTAACTTTGACTTTTTGTTTTCTGCTCATGTTGCAGAAACAACATCAGACGCTGGATTTTTTTTTCTTCTTGTCGAGTGACCACAAATCTGACCTGTGACACGGACAGAGGCCGAGCGGGCAGGACAGAAACAGCCGAGGAAAGAAGTGAATAGCAGGAGCAGGCAGGGCAGCGGCAGGCAGCGCTCGCCACAGTCTTTTTCTGGCTACTGTTGTTCTTTTGCGCTTCACCACACAATACTCAGCACGACCACAACTGGCTTCACTTAGGGACTGCACCATGATTGTGTGTGTGTGGGTGGGAGGGGGAGGACGAGCGAGGAAGAGAGGGAGAGTGACACTGGAGGCAATGGAGAGAGTGGATGAGCAGCATGCAGGGTCTGCAGGCGGCCCACAGAGGTCGCTGTGCTTCCACTGTCTGAAGTCACTGTCAAAATCTATTTAATCTATTGTTTTCTATGTTCTTAAATAACACAGAATATTGTTACTGCTTCTCCTGATGTGAAGGGCCTGTTTCTGGATCTGTCGCACCACTTTCTAGATCTGTGTCACTAATCCACGCTGCACATTAATACTGTTATACAAGGTGTTGAGTAGGTGGAGTGTGCACAGTGGAGAAAAGACACAATAACCCAATAACCCAGAAAAAGTCAGTGGTCATCGTAAGTATATAAAAATGGACGTAGACTTCGGGTCCAGCAATTGAAGTCAATGCAGAAGAGCCTGAAACCTGTATTCTCTCTAATGACATGTCACTTTCTATAGAATCTATGATTTATAACGTCAGTAAACATTTCTCTAAGGGGTTTATGTCTCAATCTCTAGTTTCAAGTCTTCTTCTATACAAAATGATGTTCATTTAGTAAATTATGGTCCATTTAGAGTCAAATATACGATAAAGCATCGCATGCATTGGGGCATGGATACGGTTTGATTGACAGCTAGAACCGTCCAATGGGTGCAGTTCGACATGTCTGAAAAACTGTAACTATGGTTTTAATCACTGTTTTTGCGTAAAAGATCTGAGTTACTCCAAACACAATCAACAGATGAAAGGGGAATTAAAGGGATTTGAACTTCCTCTCGTTTGTTCCTCCTCTGCACCCTCCTCTCATCCCTCTCTTTCTACTTTCCACTCTTTCTTTCTGCTATATCCGTCTGCCTCCCGTTCCTCCTCCCGTCCCTCCTCCCCCTCCTCCTCTCCTGGTGGTCCGCCGAGATGCCCACAGGCAAAGTGACCAATGGGGAGCTAGTGCAACATAAGGTCAGGGGTCAAAGGTCAGCTGACAGCATGAGCAATGGAAAGTCAAGACCAACTGGCCAGTGGTTACATACCTCAAGGATACAGTCTGATATCTGTGAGTAGAAAAACTCAACTGCTGGGACTTTTAAAACAACAGGAAAGAGCTGAGATGTTTAACACTAGAGAGACATTTTGAAGTGTTTTCGTGTATCAGTCCCCTTAATGTATCATAACCTCTTTGGTGGAGGTCATAAGTCAAACAAATAAAAAACAGATCAAATTAAAATAATCATATACAGTTTACAGTATAAGCCTCCTTTTTAGTTGTGAGGCCATTAGCAGGTAACTTAGTGTTTTTCTCTGATCTCCAGACAATCACTGATGTTTTCATTAAGATAATCTGTGGATCAACTGGAACATTAGGACTAAAAAGATATTAGAGTCTCACATTTCAAAAAGAAACAAGCACAAGGGCACAGTAACTAAAAAAATGAATCAAACACAGAGCGGGAGGATGAGAGCTTCTTTATCGAACCAGCTGCACAGGCTGAATACGACCTGGACAAATCGTCCTGCTGCATGTCAGCGGTTTGTGAAATGTATCCAGCACAGAGGCAGAGAGATGGAGCGGCAGACAAAGAGTTCACAGTAATCTGGGATCTGTCCTGCCACACCCTGACCTACAAAGGTAACCCAACTGCTGGGGGCTACACACACACACACTCACACACACACACACACACACTCAGACACACACACACGCAAAGCTGGCTACATCAGATACAGTCTGTTGTAACTCTACACTAGAGATGAAAAGATGGGAGGACATGATGAGGGAAGAGGTGTGTGTATGTGTGTGTGTGTGTGTGTGTGTGTGTGTGTGTGTGTGTGTGTGTGTGTGTGTGTGTGTGTGTGCGCGTGCGTGTTCCCTCTGAAGTCGAGCTAGCTGCTACACCCCCCTCAGGGCTCGCTTCACTACCTCTCCTTTCTCCATCCAACTCCCAAACTCTTCTCTGAAAGTTTTATTTTTCTAGAGCCTCCACCATCTTCTGAGACTTGAACGTGATTCTGAAAAGTGTGTCGCTTGCACCTTCACAAAAGACGGATCTTGTTGCATTTACAATGTATTTCAAAAAACATGTTGTAAAAGTTTTCAGACAATAATTCTGGAGAATTTATGGAGTTCAGTGTCTGAAAGCAGCTTAATATCCAAAATGTCACAGAAATATGATTATTCTGACTATATGACTTCTCACATTTAATTTCCTGTCAAATGACAATTCGAAAAATGATTTAAGCTGCAGTTTAAACAAGCTTCACCATTTTCAGAACCACTATTTGAAAAGATAAATCGTTTCTTTAATTGTCTCATGTTTTTTATCCACATCTCTTCTCCTTCATCTCCATCGTTATCATCATAGATAGATAAGGTAACTGATTCACAAATTCCTCATCAGTGTTTACCTGTAACCGTGGAAGTCGTCGATGATGTTCTGGACCAGTGGAGACGTCAGAGGCGGATGGACGTGCCCGGGAGACAGAGACGTGTTCCCACAAGCGAACGCCTGCGTGTGATTGGCTCTGGGGTCCCAGGTGTAGTTCCCGTGGGCGAGGTTGTTACCGCCCCTCTTGCGGCGAGGCATCGTCCCATGGATGGAGATGGGCTGGTAGGCGGCGGGGGGCAGCTCTGAGAGGCCAGCGCTCTGCCCCGGAGGAAAACTGGGGGAGGGGGTAAGAAAAAGAAGAGGAAGAATTTGAGAAGATTTTTTTTATGCTTTGAAAGAAAATCCCCGTCCAGATGGGATCATGTCCACGTAAATCTCCTCTTAATCATTTGGTTTAACGTTACAATCCCACAGAAGTAGCTCTGAGGTAAGATGCCATGCTGTCCGTGCTGAAGTGGAAACAAATGGAAATATTTAATGGTTTGTGCATCATCTTGTTTTTATTTTCTTGACATTTGGTGTATTTTATCTAAAGGTTTGGGCTTCAACCACCTATTATCGAGGGGATACCGAACAATATGAGTATTTCTGATATTTGTTTTCCTGGGAACCAGCTTGTTGATCCAACAGAATTTATAAGAGTCTCCTCAAGCTGAGTTGGCTCATAGAAAAGACTAAATACTGGAAAGAACAAAGTATTTATAGGCTCATATGACTCATTATTTGAGAGAGACACAGAATCTTGCAGTCAACCCAACCAACTCACCCAGGCCTGGAGCTGAGGAGGTCCATGGAGGAGGCGAGCGAAGCCTGGAGCCTCCTGGAGGAGTAGGAGCTGCTGCTGGGGGCCCCAGGGTGGGCGGGGCCTCCCTCCAGGCTGTGATGTGCATGGAGCGACCTGGGCAGACTCGCAAAACGCCCCTCGGCCATCATCCTCAACTCTGGAAAGAAACACACACACAAAAAACATTTAATAATAAAATTCTGATACCCATATATCGGCCAATGTACCGTATAAAAATGGTAAATGAACTGTTTTTGTATAGCTTCCATCCAAAGTTGCATTCACCCATTCACACACATCCATATAGCACTTTGGAGTTTTGGAGAAAACAGTTGTGTAACCTGGTAACACAATCAGGAGGGTGATACGTAACACACTGTGTGACACACTGCTGCAAAAAGACACATGATCTGAAACACACAAACACACACTGACGTGCAGCGTTCACCAAGATGAAATATTATGATACACAAACAAACACACAACCAGAGTCAGTACAACAGGTGCCTGAACCAACACACTCACGTGGTGGAAACATACCCTTACACATCATCATCACACGGAAATACACACATTGCCTGGGGGGGACATAAAACTAGTCATTAGATAATAAAAGTATTTTGAGCCTGGTAATTTGACTCTGACTACACAACGTTTGAATGGCTGACGTAGAGTGATTCTACATTTTAAAATCCAACGCTCAAAAAGAAAGTATTTCTCATTTAAATGCTTTATAAATCTGTATTTTGTATGAAATTAGCCTAAAAAACAAAGACCAAACATATAAGTACACACGGCTCCTCAGCTTTAGTTTAACACCTGGGGAACTGTGCACAAGCTGGGAGTGAAATCCGACTCCGTTCAGATGCATCGGCCTGAAACAACATTTTGAAATCTAATCCTTGAATCTATTCACTCTGATTGTAACTGAAGATATTCTGAACCAGTGAATGCAAAACACGAACAATCATGTTTCTATCACATCTACTGTTCTGTTTTTGAAAGATTTAAAAGGAAACTATTTTGCTCGGTGGAAGAAACAACCGAGACTCTTATGTAAACAAAATACAAAACACTGTTGTGGCGGCCCTCAACTGAATAATCCGGAAATGTTCTTGTTGTCGTGAACACAAATTTATTTAAATCTAAAAGTACAGAGAATGTCTTGACCCAATTTATCTGACATTTTCCGAGGTTTATGTTCGAGTCTCACGGACAAGAAACCACCTGAGGTCTGACCCCAGCTCAGTTATAGACGGACTATCACATCCTCTGAGTACGCTTCAACTGCTTTACTACCAACTTCATATTTTTTGTTATTGTACAAAACGTCATGTGTTGTTCACGGGATATAGATCTGATCTGGTGACAGACAGACATGTGGGTATAATTACACAGAGAAGAACATGACAGATAGACGGGCAGGGATGGAAAACACAGGACGGGATCTTGATAAATCCCCCTGGTGCGTGAAGATGGTGCCCTGAGTCACTCAGCAGGCAGCAGTTAGTCAGCGTACAAAAACTAAAATAACCTGAGCTGACGAACATGTCGACAGATGGATGTCGGAGATTAGAGAAACTCGTCCTGTATCTTTAATCTCAGCAAACTAGAGAATCTGTCGTGAGCCACTAAACTGCTGCTTGTTACTGTGTCTGCGTCTCAACAACCTGATTGTGATCGGAGAAAGTAGCTGCAGATTAAACTGGGGATCGACAATGTGAGATTGTTTCCTTATTTCTTGTAGATGCAGATGTCATGTATTCCAAATAGAAGAGAGGAGCCCAGTGAATCATAGAATCAAAACTGACATGTTTTAGCTTTTTATGTTTCCAAACTGTTTTCTACATGTTTACCAACTTCTAAAACTTTTGGAAATGTCTCTGTTCCCAGTTTTAGGTTGAAAAGTCCACAGTTGAGTTTTAGGCTACATCAATAAGTTTTCAACATTGTTTCCAAACATCCCAGTTTCTGCCGATCCAGATCAAAACGCTCAAAATAAATCCAGCAACACTGATGCCTTTTAAAACTAAAAATGTCGTAAAGTGGACGTAGTCCGGACAAGCAGAATTTTGTAACTTTTGGAAAACAATGACACCGAAAACCCACATTCGCTTCCTGAAAAACAAACAACATCGGCTTTGACTAACATGGACGACAGATTACAACACTTTCACTGACAGCTCCACCTCGTCGTCTGCTCAAGTTAATCCCTCATCTCACTGTGAAGCTCCTAACGGCAGAGAAGATCTGATCCCTGTTTACAAACACGACCATTGTTAATATGGATAAAGATGATTTACGCTAAGGACGAACTACAGGTTCTTATCTTAAACCTTTTTTAAATGAAACTAAACCCTAGACTAGACTGTTGCAGGGGACCAATGAGCTTGTGATGATGAATATCAATAAAAATGCAAATAGTTTAGAGAAAGGAACAGCTGGCCAGGTCAACACACACACACACACACACACACACACACACACACACACACACACACACACACACACACACACACACACACACACACACACACACACACACACACAGTAAAAGTCCTGCTAAGGCATGTTAGGTCAGAGTGGGGATGAAGAGAGAGGCTGGACGACAACAGGAGAAAGACCTATTATGAGACCTTCAGGGATGGTCAGCTGTGTGTGTGTGTGTGTGTGTGTGTGTGTGTGTGTGTGTGTGTGTGTGTGTGTGTGTGTGTGTGTGTGTGTGGGTCCCTGACCATCTGCCAGACACACACGCCTTCCTGCAGAGGAGAAAGGAGCGACTCCCCCTGAGTGAAAACGCAGACAGCACTTACGCACATGAATAGTCCGTCAATTAATCTTGTAAATGGATTATTCACGCTGAGAGCAACAGGAAGTTATTTCTTCAGGGAGCGAAGGTGTGAAAAGTCTCACTCTCCTTCCATCTCTCTTTTCCTTCATCACCCTCTCCATCCATTCCCTCTACTTCACCTTCTGCCTATTTCCAGTCGTTCTGTCCTGTGACGACTCCCGACTCATCCATCTTTCCTTTTCTTGTGCCCCCCCACTCCCCTCACAGACATCCCCTCCCTCCCTCTGTCTGTCCATCATGAGGTCAGCACTTCTTTTGCTTCCTCGCTCCGTCACCTTCTTTCTGTCCTTTGTCCTTCCCCCTCTTTCTTCCTCCCGGCCTTATTCTCTCCTCCCTACAGCTGTCCGGCGCCCGGTCACTTCGCCCTGCACGTCACACACTCACACAACTATTCTTATCAGGACACTGCACCGACTTCCATTCATTGTGGACAAACTCTAACTTTAATCTTAATCCATTTTATAACCTAAACCATGCCTCTTCAGGATTTATCATTTGGACCCTGTGAGGACTTTATGCTGAAATTAGGAAATAAAAATGCGCTGCTTCCAGATATGCACTGAACTCCACACATTTTCCTGGAATTTTCTGGAGGAGCTGTACGTGAGAACACAAATGTCCAAGTCACTTGCTCCGGATATTGTCTAGAACTTGTCCTGCCTGACTAAATGTCCGAGTGAGCCCATGTGAGAAACAAATCCACAGCGAGTGAGGTTTTTTTACGTGAAAGTGGAAGAATACAAATATCTCTGGATGGAAAAAAAAGGAGCAACACACATAGAAGATAAAGATGTCAACTTGAAGACTTCGAGATTCGAGAGCTTTTGGTCATAAGAGCTGAGTCTTCCGCGGCAGAATTTATACGTCATGTCCTGCCTCCTGCTGCTCTACAGCCTGAGCCGGAACATCTCCTGCTGTCTCTCTCCTGAGTTCTTAACACGCGAAAGACAAACTCTTTCACTCTGTTTTTCCAGAGTTCATGTCTGAAAAACGGCATTTCGTGACATTATCACACATTCATCATCATTTATAAACTTTAAAAACCCTGGCGTACAGAATGTGTGTATTGTTGGTACGCACGGTTCTTACAGTTTAATGTAACCTGCAATCTCCACAATAATCCAGGCTGTAAACTGTGCGTCTCCTTCTTTCCAGCTCTAATATTTAAACATCTGCAAGTAAACCAAATATTTTTCTCCCTTGACCGTGGTGAAAAGACATAATACTCTGAGACCAGGTTCACTTTGTCACCGACACTAGTGGAGACCTTGGGGTGGGAACACACACACAAACACACACACACACAAGGTCTTGGGTGGGAAACGATGAACAGGAAGAGGAAACGTCAGTGTAAACATTTAGACTGGAGGCCGCTCGTTAGAACGGATCAGCAGCAATAAAACAAACACGTCTCTCTTTCACTCTCACTCTCTCCTCAGCTCTAGTTTGGTCTCACTGGGCTGAAGGACACAACTTTATTCAATCAAATGAGGCTCAGTTCAATTGAATTTAATGTTTTGGTGCCTCTCCTCTTCTCTTTAGAAAGGAAGTCAGGAAGGTTTGTTGTTAATCCTCTGAATGAGTAGTTTCTAAAAAGTTTAGTTTAATTCCAGGGACATAAGAGCTTCAGTTATTCAGGATGGGTTTGGATGAACATAGGATAAAAAACACTAAATAATAATTTATAATTTATCATATAAGTGTTTAGATAGTGACTATTACATGTTGCACTACTGGTCTCTCATCACACACACATACACACACACACACACACACACACACACACACACACACACACACACACACACACACACACACACACACACACACACACACACACACACACACACACACAATAGGGAGGACAAACACACACATCAACATGCTTGGGAATGAGGGCTTTCCTCTAGCTGGCTTAAAGTGTCTTCCTGCTATGGCATGCAGACACACACAGTCACACACTCACACACACAAGAATACACACAGTCACACACTCACACACACACTAGTGCATTAGCAAAACCACCCCTGGTCAGAAGTGAACAATGGGAACAACTGTCACATGACCACAGTTTAGAGCCGGCCTTTGTTAGTCGGAGAGAGAGAGAAGTGTCCTACTGCGCTCTTCAGTGCGTGGGGCCACCAGTGTGTGTGTGTGTGTGTGTGTGTGTGTGTGTGTGTGTGTGTGTGTGTGTGTGTGTGTGTGTGTGTTTATATTAATGAGGCTGTTATTAAATCCCACAGCAGTGACTGCCATTTAATACGGAATCTCCGACCCTCTCTCTCTCTCTCTCTCTCTCTCTCTCTCTCTCTCTCTCTCTCTCTCTCTCTCTCTCTCTCTCTCTCTCTCTCTCTCTCTCTCTCTCTCTCTCTCTCTCTCTCTCTTCAGCCTTTACGCAAAGTCTACCCTCAGTGTGTGTGTGTGTGTCTGTTTTTGTGTGTGCGTGTGGCATTGAGAGAGTGTAGGGAAAACTCAGTCAGTGAGTCAGTGACACACAGTCTTAACCTGCCACATCATTGAAAACATCCATACTTGTGCACTAACTTATATTTATGTGACTCAGGAGACAACAGGTCATCGTTCCTCACGTCCAACAACACTCCATCATTCAGATGACACAAAAAAAAGCAATCAGGTTATGAAATAGTCAAAGTTGATATCACTGTTACGTCTGTTCGCTAAGTCTGAGCTTAGCAAAGCGTGAAGACTCGTCTGGCTCCTCTTGGTTAAGAGCAAGTCGTGGGTCTGCAGGATGAAAGTGTCGTGCACCAGACAAGCAAGCTGGACGTTTATTAATTTCACCGTACACATGTGCTATTGAGGCCAAAACAAACCAACACTGAACCACATGCATCAAAACAACTGTCTCCATTAACGTCTCGGCAACAAGCAAAAAAACAATCAGAGTTTCATTTCCTGTTCTATTTAAAACCCAGGCGCTGTTCATCTGCGTCGGTCTGACACTCAAAGAACTTGGTTTGTGTCACACTTGACTTTTGTCTGTTTCATAGACTGAACAAGAAATTGATTAGTTAAGAAAATGTAGAAATTGGTTCAGTTATTAATAATACAATAATATTTGTTTAACACCTGCTCCTTTCATTAGCGCCCGATTGTTTCATCTCCATCCTGTTCTATTATTATCATATGATTTGTGTATGTAAAAACTTGTTCTGCTAATTCAACAGTACTAGTGCAAACAAAAAACACTTTTGCACAAAGTTTCACAAAGTTGTGTTGCTACTAATGTGTTTTGCTTTATTACTTTCAAGCCATGGAGTCAGTCCGTCCATCCGTCAGTCAGTCAGTGAGTCAGTCTGTCTTTGTAGAGACCATCAGGTCACATAGTGCTGACGGCTGGCTGGAATACCAACCACCTCATCCCAGCAGGGCAAGTAACACAACACCACACTCACACACACACACACACACACAACTGTGCCTCTGGAAGTACACAACACAACCATCGCCCAGTAAAGCTCTTTGAATCTGACCCAGACACATTTCAACTTTTAATTAAAGTTTCAAACTCAGCGGCACACGACAATGACTAATGTCTGAAACAACCTGCTGTGTGTGTGTGTGTGTGTGTGTGTGTGTGTGTTCCACTGCTCAACATGCATGACAGTGACACTACACACACACACACACACACACAGATGCACACACATGTCCGCCTCTGTCATCGCCCTGTGGGTGGCTTTCTGTTTAAAGACGAGTTCTTGTAACTGAAGGTCAGGGTTTTCAAACAGTAACAAAATGTTCTGGAGCAGGAAAGTGAAGCTCCGTCTGATAAAAGAAGTTTGGCTTGTTTTATTTGATCTATTTTGATAAATCACAAGTCACTGTGACAATAAATGGCTTCCCAGCTGCGTCATATCATTTATAACAAGTGACATCCCAACTCTTTCAAAAAAGGGGATTTTTCACATGCATCCCAGAGATTTTATCTCTAAATGCTTTGGTAAAACGATCCCTGATGAGCAGGAACTCATCATTTATTGTGTCTGCACAGAAAAACTAACTTTTTCAAAAGCCAAGTTACACACAGCTTTAGTGAGTAAACTCATTCAAGTAAAAACAATAACAAGCAAATTACAGAACCGTTGCTCTTATCTGTCATATCTCATGTAATTATGCGCTGCTGGGTTTTCCACGGTTAGCAACACCAATCCCAAAGACCACAGCTACACCCTGCGCCCTGGGATGGAGACTTATTGCTCAAAAAAGTCCCTGACTGCAAACTGTAAACAATTCAGGGTGAAGAGAAGGAGGGATGGAGCGAGGGACCGCAGAGAGGTGAAGAGAGGGCGAGGGAGGGGAAGTGAAATTAAACACAAGACACAATGAGAGAAATGAAATGAAATGAAATGAGGACCCTAAAATTAGATGAAGAGTCTGAAAAACACAAAGACAAAAATATAAAATTCAGAGATTCACCTCTGTCTGTCCAGTTGCATACACACATTCCTACACACACACACACACACACACACACAGACACACACACACACCTACTGTAGACAACACATTTTCATTCCTACCTGTCAGAGTGACCTCGTCCTTCCTCCTCTCTGAATCCTCTTGTTGATATTTGATCTCTATTTGCTTGTATCAGAGTTATTCATAGTTAATGTGACTGACTGACTGACTGACTGACTGACTGACTGACTGACTGACCGGCTGGAGGACTACACACACACTCACGCTCTCTCAGACAGGCAACAACAAGTAGCAGCTTAAGATCCCAAGCCCTGCCCTCCTCTGCCTCCCTCTGGGGAGTGATTTGCAGCCCCCAGCCCCTCCTCCTGCTCCACTGTGTTTGGGAGGAGTTGTCTTTCTTTCTCTCTCTTTTTTTTTTAAAATACCCAACTTGTCTCTTCTCCACTCCTGCCCCCCCAGCACTGAAGAATACTCCCCTCCTCCTCCTCCTCCAGCCTCCCCTACACACTCCCCCACCTCGCCTCTGTGTTCTCTGCACAGCCTCATATTTCATGCTCCAAGTCTTTTTGTTCGCGGCCTCTTGCACCCACACCAGCGACTGCTCTGGCACTTAGAGGGAAGATTTAGATGTGACCTAATGTTGCTATTTGCAGAGACGGGGATGACGATGGGGGGGTAACGGCGTGATCTTGGCATGTTTGAGCAACTTGAGGTGCACTCAGGACTCATGAAGTTTAACTGCTGGAGACGAGTGTTGGCTGGAACATGAATCAGCTCAGTGCCATGAGTTTAAAATCAGGTCTGAGTGTTGGAGCGACGCAGCCGTCAAAACATGGAGGAATGTGGGCGCGAAAATGTCCAAATTTAATGTGGTGTGGCAGTTTGACACGAGTACAAGAGTGTCATCACATCAGGTATGAGGTCATGTTGAGTGTGTGTGTCCGTGTGTGTGTGTGTGGGGGGGTGTGTGGTGTGTGTGGTGTGTGTGGTGTGTGTGTGTTGGCCGGCCCTCAGGACGACACTCTCTCCTGTCTTTGTCCTCCTGTTCCTTTGTATTGTCTAGAGTTGATAACACCCAGACACGTGCATGTTTCTGTGTGTGTGTGTGTGTGTGTGTGTGTGTGTGTGTGTGTGTGTGTGTGTGTGTGTGTGTGTGTTTCCTTTCAGACAATACAACGAGCCCATCCTGCTGCTGCCATGAAATCTGGCATGATCAGATGGCCCGCATTGGAAACACACACACACAAACACACACCTCTGCACGCATGCACACAAAAGTTGTAGAAATAACCTTAAAAACAAATGCACACATGCACAGACACACACACTCACAGTAATATTATGTTTTTTGAATAAACTTGTATGACATTCTTTACAATTTTAGATATTTGACTAAAAACAAGCATCTATTAAATGTTAAACACAGTGATGTTCTAACTAAGCACGGACCAGTCCTACTTACTGCAGCTGAGCGAGTTCATTAAGTTTTGTAACACAGTTCAAAACAAGAACAGACAGATGAGAAATCAATGCCGGATTGTTCGGAAGAAAATTTCCTCTTTTTTTTTTCATCAGCAATTTTTTCTCCTGAGAATCTGTCAGTTGTATTTCACACACACACGTCAGGATTCTTTATGCATGTGTGAAGGTGGCGTTTCCAGGAAGCTGCAGTGAGTCAGGAGTAATCTGTAATCATCTCCTGACTCACCTGGGCCCTTTCCAAAAAACACATGCATGGGCGATGGGGGTGTCATCGGAGGGGCAGAAGTAAAATCCTTGACTGACATGTGTCCCGGGGATTTAACAAACCTTATAGTGAGTTTTAAAGAAAATTATAGAAAGGCAAAAACTCTTTTTTTTAAACGTTGACCACATGATTTTTCTGTCGTTTGACTGGTGAAATCAAATCATCTTGTTTCGCCTTTTCTTCTGAACTGGTCTCGTAAATGTAGGTAAATAAATGATTTAATAAAGCGTTGGATCTATTCTCATCTGCTCTCGTGTCCAGATAATCCGAGACGTGTCTCCACAGTCGGAACTAAACACGAAGAAGCTGCGTTCATTGTTAACGACGAGGACTTTTATCAAATCAAATAACTATGAATCACTTTTACTCGTCTTTCTTATTTTCTATTTTCTATTTAACTTTTAAATTTTAAAATTTTAAACTTTTAGATTTTTTATATTGTCTTCTGATGCTTTTACAATTTGTCTTGATACTTTATATTTTATGAGAACATTATTAAATTTCCTTGTTGTCACTTTCACATCTGAAAGTTTGAACCGAGCTTCGAGCTTTGATCTGGTTAGTTTTAGTTTCACTCTGAATCACTCTTCTATTGTTTAATGCTGTCTCAACTTCCTGCCATATGAATTATATAAAAGTTATTATTATTATTATTATTATTATTATCATTTGTATTTGTTAGGATTCTTCCTTGATGACGGCTTGATGTGACGCACGGTGACATTTCCTCCTCTGGGAGTTCACCAGCTATATTTAGATGATTTATCGTGTGTACAGGACTAATTGTACCATTTGCACAGGAAGCGAAACCAGATCAAGGCTCACGCTCCACATCTAAGAAAAGTCCGCTGACCAAAATATTTATTTTACCTCTTTTTTAAAAAATTGTTTTTGCAGAAAGTGACCTGACGGATACCATTACAGCCATTTCCTGCACTTCCTGTTAACGCCAGTCCTCAAAGCCGAGCCCTGCTTTGGCACTTTGGTCCTCCGGCAGAACCTCGTGTTGGCACAACGCCGCGCTGAGTCACTCATTTCCAATTACTGACCAACAATCCACCTCGGGGCGCTGATGTTTCCCAAACCATTAAACAGATGGGTTTGGCTTCCACACCTACTGAAGCTGCAACTTGTGCGTAATTGGATTTGAGATCTTATGGATTTATTTCCCTTTGTTGTTATGAAAGATTGGAGTTTTCTGGAAACTCCTCAGAAAGACGATGTGAACTTTTGCAAAGGGCAATTTCATAATTTCATCCTCCTCATTCTTTCTCCATTTTCTCCCCCTCATTCCATCCACTCATCATCTCCCCCCTGTTCTCCTCCTCCACTCCCTTATTCCCCTTTATATCTATCCACACACATACTTGTGTTTCCATGTGTGTGTGTTTCCAATCAGAAAAGTGTGAAGCGTAAACAGTTCAATGTTGAGACCACTCCTCATTCCTCTGGTTGCAGCCCCACGGTCTTAGAATAAGAAAATAGCATCTGTCAAAATGTGTTTGTTCAGGTAGAACTTTCTTACTCATGCGATAATATAATTATTATGTTAACAATCAAATGCATTTGAAAATACAATGATTGATCATTTACCCTTTTCATTTAGTTTTAATCATTATTTTTCTTTTTTAAATAAAAACATATAATTTCCCTACTAAATGTTACTTAAGAAAACTTCTTTAGAACAGTGACGGGTCTGAACAACCAAAAACTAGAATGAACGAATAAAACATATAAGAAAATATGTTTAACAACAGACTTTCTACTTTGGTCCCATCTGCTGTCATGGTGGAGATTTTAATGACATGCACTGCAGCCAGCCACCAGGGGGCGATCCTTGTGATGACACGTCGTTTGCTGTTAGCACAGTTTAGTGGCTTATTTTCTTCATCATCTAATTTTCTTCATCGTCTTCTCCATTATTTAAACTTAAGCGCCAGTGTTCGTTTTCTGAAAGCGTCTTTTTTATTTTCTCATCTTGGATCAGTGTCATTCTGTTGTTGTGACAACCAGGAGATTAGAGCAGAATGTCCACGGCACAGTTGGTGTGACCGACACACGCAGACAGAAACAGGAAGCTGTTTATGGTTTTAACTCAGAGTCCGTCACCTCCACAACAGAGATTAACCTGGTTCAGCCTGTGACTGAATGATTTAATATGTAAAGGTCATTAACCTGTAAACGTTTCTATGATGCTGTGAATTTCTGTGATTGTATTAGTAGCAAAATACTGTGTTTACTGTTGATTAAATATCTTCACTAAAGCTAAATCCTTCCTCCTCCGCTGCAGTGAAAGTTTGAGATTCCCAGATTAAATCTGTGTTATGTTTCATTCCCTGGACACTGATACAAATCTCAGAACAAACTAAGTTCTCTTGACATCTATTCATCACTAAAGCTCAGTTCTGCCTCAGCTCCTGGCTTGTGAAGAATGTGGCGTGCGTTTGCCTCAGAGGTTGTTAGCTAAAAAAACAGATCTGCAACAGCTGGCCGAAGACACGGGGCCAATTTGAACTTCTGGCATCGTGAGCATCGTGAGGTCACGGTGCGATAAGTCTCTGGGAGTGCTTCAGTTCGGCTTTAAAAACAGCTGACGAACCAGAGGAACAGAGGAGAATGGCACTCAGTGGAGCGCATTCCTCCGCCAAGGCCCTGCGGTCCACGCCGAGCTGCTCACATTCATATCAGGCCCCTAAATATGTAAATATGTATATTAAGTGTTTTTATTCACCTGGCTGTGTAAAGAACACTTCAATCCTTATTACTTCACAGATGGATTTATCCATGCGATGGACTGCAGTGACGCAGAATAACCAAATGCATTGAGTGACTTTTATGACCCATAACTGCAGCATCATTGCTTCACTGCTGTTGATTTATATGTTCGTAGCTTCTCTGCAACATGCGATTGCTACACACACAAGTAGAAAGTCACTCAGTAAGCACATAACTCCATCACGGCCCGACAGGCCCCCCTCAGGAAACAACATTTAAATTCACAAGATCCAGATTTTCACTTGGATCGGCACCAAATTACACAAACTCGCACTATGGTGAAGAAAGTGATGAAGGATTCCAGACAATTCCAGGATCCGCCTCTTTCCTGATCCAAGCCCAAACTTTATGGGTTCTTTCCCATCCCTCCACCAAGTTCCATGGAAATCCGATAAGAAACCAGCTATCAAATGACATAAGTGACGACATGAACTCCTTCGTGCAGGTGGAAAAGAAACAGTGTTGATGTGAATCAGCACATGAAGCTCTGACCTCCTTCAACAACACAATTGAATTTGTGTAAAGACAATGAACCGCCCTGAGTATTCTGTCCCCATGGTAACGTCAGTGTCCACCACGCACACAAACAAGCAAACAAAGTGTCTGCATGAGCACCTGTTGTCTGACACACACACACACAATACACACAAACACACACACACACACACACACACACAATGTAAAACTTGTGTGTTCTGGTATTCACATTATTAACTTCCTCAGCTTATGAAATTCAGGGACAAAACAGCTGCTGTATATGAATGAATGACTGAAGACTACAGTCAATCTGATAAAGCTTAAAGCTGTAAAGAGTAATAATAACTTTAATTGTATAGCACTTATCTTAACAAGGTTACAAAGGGCTTCACAAAATAAATGGCAATAAAACAACCTGAGAGTTTCCCCCCATTTCAACAAACACATCTGAGGTAAAAGTTCATCTTTTACATAAATGAAAGAATCTTAAAGACCGAGCTCGAGAAACTTAAACCAAAACACAGGTGCTGCTTTTCTGATGCCTCCTATATTCACCCTCTAATTGTTCTAATTGGAACATCTCTACTCCTCTGCTGCATTTTATTTTTCAGGCCAACGGGGAAAGTACCTGGCGCGCACACACACACACACACACACACACACACACACACACACACACACACACACACACACACACACACACACACACACACACACACACACACACACACACACACACACCTATTCCCATTCTAGACGCGTAATCATACACTGTAGCCAACAAACAGTAAACAGAGAAATGAATATGTGCCTGGATGCAGTGAGTGAGTTTCGCTTTATGCTGAAGGTGCTCTCACAGGAATGCTCTTATCTGGGTCAAATGTTGAGTTGGCATCTTCGGAGGATGCCGTGCATGTGTGTGTCCGTGTGTGTGTCCGTGTGTGTGTCCGTGTGTGTGTGTGTGTGTGTGTTTGTGTGTGAAGGATACCATTAGCCGAACAAATCTGGCCTTTGTGGTAATGATAGGGGTGGCAGGCTGCCAGGCAGACAGATAATACCACAGTAGTTGGTGACTGAGTGATTTCAACTAGAGGCTGTTTCACCTCAGCGACGCTCCTCAGGCTGCAGGTCGAGGCTCCGGCAGCGGCCGCACACCGAACTCAGGAATGTGAAGATGTATGTTTTTAGAAGGAGTAATGTGTGAAGTCCGCACCTGCTGTTTAGTGCATGTTTTGACCGTGATTCCAGCTTTGTTACTCACATATCACTTGTCAATCAAAAGGTGCTGGTATTGATATTAATTTCCATGTTTTCATATGAGAGACGGGTTTTTTTTCATTTCATGCATGTCTCATTTTCCTCAGAATGATTTTCAAACCCTTTCTTTTACTATTTTAACGTTCGAACTTGCAGAAAACGCAACATCTGTAAAACAAGGCACTGAGTGAAAAGATTACTCACCGCAGCTTGAGGACTGATTTGTTTTTAAAGACAGTCAATTCAGATGGTTTCGCAAAATACACGAGTTAACATTGAGATAGGAGGAGACACTATGTCCTCATCGCTTCATCTAACACGTTCAGAAAGTCTTGTTTCTGAAAAGAATTCAATAAAGACGACTTGTGTGAGTTATTGAATTGTTTTTGCATTGTTTTTATTGCAAAGTGGCTGTTTTACCCATGAAAACACACATTTTAATTTCGTCCGTACAAAGTGTTGCAGAGCTGTTCCTGTACTCCTCACACAGAGAATTAACCAAAGTGCTATCGTCACTTGTATAAACTGGACTTGTGCGAGACTCAGTCACCAAGACAACAGTTGTATTTCACGGTATAATGCATGGGAAACTGAGACAACAAAGCAGCCTGTCACACACAGACACACACACACACACATTCAATCACACACTTCCAGACGTGATTAAACTCAGCGGGACTGCAGGCCTCAGCACTCTTCTCCCAACTTACTGACAGCTTTGGAACTATTCCCTCTTATGTGTGTGTGTGTGTTTGGCGACACACTATTGTCCTCCCGCAGACAACCTCTCTCTGCCTCTCTCTCTTACTCACCACCCCCACCCCCACCACCACCACCACCAGCAGACCCCCAGGCATGAGCATGTCTTTACATGACACCAGGGCTATCAGTCTCTGTCGACTCTCTGGGTACACAGACAGAGACAGAGAGATGGTACAGACCTCAACAACACGGAGCCAGAACCAACAACCTGATCACGCAGATTAGGGAAAGATGATGTTTGGTCAACCATGTGTTTGTGTGTGTGTGTGTGTGTGTGTGTGTGTGTGTGTGTGTGTGTGTGTGTGTGTGTGTGTGTGTGTGTGTGTGTGTGTGTGTGCGTACCTCTCCTCCTCTCTCGCTCCTGGAGGAGGCGTAGAGAAGTGAGGAGGTGCAGGCGGTGCAGGTGATTGTGGACTCCGAGCTCCAGCAGGTCGTACTCTGAGAGGTGGAGCAGGTCCTGGAAAACACAAACACACACACACCACGTTAATTTGAAAGGCTGCCACTAAAAGTCATTTTCATAATCGATTCTCCTGACAATTATTTTCCCAATAACTTGTTTTGTTTATGAAATGTTAAAATACATATATTTAATATCGTCTAACAAATGTAGAATATAAGGATTTGATGTGTTCTTATGTCTCAGCACTGTTTTAATTTTATATCAAACCAAAGAGAATGTGGTCAGATCCAAAAGTATATTTCAACTTCGAGGTTTCACGTTATTAAATCCTAAATTCTTTCACTGTTGATTCCTCTTATTCCATCCATAAATACAAACTGTCACAATCGGGTCGGGATATCTAAAACATCAACAAATAGTTTTGCAAAGACAAGGGAAAGTTTCCCAGTTCCTGAACAAAACCTGGAATGAATTGTTTCAGATTTGCACTTTTACAGGTTGTGAGAATGAAGACATGAACATTGTGGTCCCATTCTTAAAGTTACTGTGGTGTCCACTTTTCCTTGACGCAGTCGAAAGTTGCGTAATGAAGCTTTAAAACCAAAGTCATATTAAATAAAATGTTGCACAGTCATTGAAGCTATATAAGTATATGTATTTTTCTGTTTAACAGCTGCAGCCTGTCACCATTAGAAACACCACCTTTACTTTATTACCTGACATGTCGTCATGTCAGAAAAATGATACGATGAGATCTGACCCCCCCCCCCCTCAGGCTGCAGCGTGAACTTTGACACCAAACTCATCAGAGTCTCAACCCTGACTTTGACCCGCGTCAGACGGTCACGTTACTCATTCGACACTTTAAGGGCCAACGAGAATATTTCCGGTGTCGCTGCTTTGGTCTCAAGTTGGGACACAGACAGTCAGTCAGTCAGAGACGAGGACACTGTCTCACATGTCTTCCCCGTCAGGTCCCTTCCCTCCTGGTGGCTCCTTCGTCTCCACCCCTTGTCCTCACGTTTTATGACTTTGCTCAGTCGTCTGCAGTGCTCGACCTTGTGTCCTGGTTTTAAAAAGGGACTAAGCCACCATCTAATGTTGCTCTGTTTCACTTCCTGTATTTACAGAGCGTCCCCGACAAACAAAGAGAGGGACGAGCTGATTGTAGCAAAGTTGTACGACTTTGTCCCTGATTCAGAGATTTATGGCTCGGGGAAGAAGGGGTTTAATTTTTGACAGAACATGTGTTGCTCAGGTGTTTGGATTCTAAGTGTTTAGCAGGAGGAGGGGAGTGAAAATACCACTTTGAGAACACTTGTCAAACACAAACAAAGAGTGGTCATGGTGTAACCCCCTCTCCCAACACCGAGGGGAGGCAACTTTTCCCAGAGGAGCAGTTTCGGGCTGGAAAGGAAAATAACATTTCTCTCTGGGGCCATAAAAAAATATTTGAGTCCTTAAACTGAAAGAACCACAGCCTATTACTCTAAATAAGCATAACAATAATTGTATATGGGCTACTACTGCATATATAAAGGAAATATGTATTGTATATACTGTTTGCCCGATTGTTGCTTACTTTCTCATACACAGAAACACACGCAGACTGACCAACGACAGCACCTGGACAAATCCACATCGATGGCCTGTTAAAACATCCGTAAAATCTTTTAACTGCTGCACTCCAGTCCTCCAGGTGGCGCCAATGCAGATTATTATACATCAAGGATGGCGCTATATTAATTGAGCAATTATAAAATCAAAACTTTAATTCTGAAATGCTAGTTTTTAAGTCAGGGAACAGGTTTCACAAGCCATCCCAAAGGTCCTTGTACTTTCATAAATACTTTTTTGGTGTTAAAAAGTTTTCCATAGTTAAATTTAGACCCTGGTCCCTGCAGTGGAAACACACAAAGGTTCCAGTGGAGTAAACGTAGCTGTAGATTGTCATATGGGGACGATACCGTTGTGTTCTCTGGTGGAAGTTAAAGGTAAAACACAATCTGTCTAGACAACGTGGTGGCTCCAGCAGAACAGAAGAAAGATGCTGAGGCCGCTGGTGACCGCCTATCGTCCAAAAGTGTGCCGTCCCCGCCCCTCATCCTGCTCCTGTCATTGTCTTAAACACACAAACAAACACAGCCTTCCTCACTTCAACCCTCAGTGTGGCATTAACGTAAATGACCCCTGAAACAGTGAAGGAGAGCCAGCGAGTCTTTGAACCGGAGCTCCACCTCATACAGTAATGGAGCTACACAAAAACACACACACACACACACACACACACACACACACACACACACACACACACACACACACACACACACACACACACACACACACACACACACACGTGAATGACACACACTGTCATCACAGGACACTGCAGCTCAAAGCCAGGCCTTGTTTTGGTTTCTCAACAATACGACTATTCTCCAAGTTCATCATAAACAATGTTCTGTTTGGATAACACACACATGCACAGGGCACATACATGAATATTAAGACACAAGAACACACACACACACATACACACACACACACCTAAATAACAAAGCAGCCGGTTGCACACGTGCACATAAACACACCCACAGTCACCCACTTAGATACACACATCCACAGTCACACACACACACGCACACAAAAGTTGCAGCAAAGTAAAATAACCTCTGAAACAAATGCAAATACGCACGCACACAAGACACAGATACACACAAAGACTCCCACAGACACACACATAAACACAGTATAGGGGCATGTGTCACTCATGTTAACAGCTGATGTTTTGTCTTCTTTAGCCTGTGTCTTTACTGAGCTGTTGAGGCACGTTGACTGCACTGACAGTGTGTGTGTGTGTGTGTGTGTGTGTGTGTGTGTGTGTGTGTGTGTGTGTGTGTGTGTGTGTGTGTGTGTGTGTGTGTGTGTGTGTGTGTCTGGCATATCACAACCCTAATCTCTCTCTCTCCTCCTCCTCTCCCGCCATCGCTCTCGTCTCCCTCTTGTGTCCAGCAGCAAGTTGACATGTTTTCTTTTTGCGGCTCACGCGGCGCTGAACAACAATATGAGCTCTCATACCAGACCTGTGGACGGTTGATAGAGCAGCTGTGAATGTTGGTTTTGCCCACATCAGTGTTGTTGCAGCGATGAAGGTGCAAGTGAAAGAGAAGAGAGGAGACACGGGGACGGTTGTGGACATTTTACACCTCATCACGTCGCTGGAATCTGAGCTTTTTAAAATCAATAGCTGTGATGTTAAACTTGTTGTTGTGGTTTTACATCTTGATTTAATATAATTCCCTGTTCACACTGTTATTACAACACTGATCCATGTGACACATGAAAGAAGTTTAAAAATCTGCATTGTGGTTTTGACGATAATCGCTGGTGGGAACGTTTTGTCTGAGATTAATCGCTGAACCATAAAATGAAGCGCAAAATAGTTTGTAGTGGTTTCTAAACTCATCTGTGGTGAATCTTTACAGGTTAAAAGTATAAATGCCGCAATATTGAAAACAATAAAAGAGCCAGGAAATGATCTTTGGTGCATGAAGCTGTTTGGCTGTGTTAAAGATGCTGTGTTAATGGTGCTGGCTGCGTTGGTTTTACCACAGTGAGTGTTGTGTTGAATACCAGCCTGGATGGCTAAGAAGCACTGAGCCGAATATTGTTGATATAATATCCAGAGGAAGATTAGCGACGCTCTGCTGAGCCCATTACGACGAGAGGACGGTGGAGCAGCGTTTGAGAAAGAGGCCACGAACAGAATCATGTGTTTTAGTTTTAAAACGAACACGATCTCCGTCCACGGCAATTTACCTGAAAGAGCCTGGACAGAAATGGTGAAAAGTTCGTCCACATCAATAATACAAAAGACACTTTAAATTCAGATACATTTTTAGTTCAGATGACTTTCCTACGACTTTTCTGTGAATTGAAGGAACTTTGTTCAACGTGCAATTAAAATTCACTGGTTATTTGTAAATTTAAGCTCAGAAATTCGCAAAACTGTGGAATTTTAAGAGAATATTTCACACAGCAGCTTCAGTCTTCACTCTTTTTATGGTTGAATTAGACTGGAACACTTTTGTCTCAACTTGTTTCTCTGCATCTCTTTCTAAAGCTTTCGCCCCCATTACGCCTTCACTAATGACACCAGTGCATTCTGGGTAAACATTAGCAAGGGGTAATGGAATAATTCATGTCTTATTGGCTAATCAATCTCATCTCCCAGCCAATGGTTGTTAAGCATTCAGAATGAAGCGAGTTCACGGCTGGATGTTAAATCAGCCTCCACTACACATTCAGTCTAATGGGCCGGTGGTGATAACATTTTAATCTGCTACTTTATCAGGCTGCTGTGGGAAACTACTTAAGTGTTCCAGTTAGTAAACAGAAAAAAATATAAACAAGTTATGATATAAACATGGTTTCATCAAATCCTCCTTTAAAACAGACGTGTGAGGATCAATTCATCCAAAAAATGGATGAAGAAATAACATTCCACACAAAATCTGACTCAGTATTTTCCAGCATTTCAAAATCTGTGACCAGCAGTGTTAACAACATAATCTTAACAACACTAAATAGTTTGTGATTGTAAGAACCTACATACACAGTGTTTTGTTTTTAATCTGGGGGAGGACAGATTTGCTTCCTTTGTTCATCCAGACTTTTCGTTTGGTTCATGTTGGTACATTTCAGCTGTGTCACAATGTAGGGACTCAATCCATTTGATCACTGACTGTTCTGCACGACTTTCCCACTTCGAAGGCTCCTTCAAAAACAACAGATAAATGCATCCTTCACTTCCCAAACAATGGAGGATCAAACGATCGAATCAGGCCAAACAACCCTCAGGATTCACTGATGATGATTAACACAAGCTGGTGCATGAAGAGGAGACCAGACCTTCTCATATCGGTTCGGCCTTCGCCGTCTGCACGGTCTACTCGACACAATCTACGAAGGACACGTAGATCCAATCCTCTGAGTCCTCTGAAGGTTGTGCCCCTGTATTAGGACACAGTTTTGCTTTTCCAAGAGTTGTTGTGAAAACTAGAAGCTGAAAACATGTTTGTTCCTGGTCATGTGCACGTGCATTACCTCTACACCATCATATTCCTGCTCCAGGGCTGTGCAGTACTGCGGCAGTCCCAGCTGGCTCAACCATCGGGAGATAGACTGGTGCTTCATGGTGCTGCATATAAACACACGTGCACATACACAGACACACATGCACTCTCGCACACTCTCTTCTTTCAGATGGGACCTGAAACAGAAGGAAAAAAAGAGCAAATTGAGTTTAGATGACGAGTGCGACAAACAATCCAAACAATGTTAGATTAAATAGTTGTGTGCAATTAGTACAAGCAATCTAATTAAAACGAGCCCCACAAGATAAGATGAGTCATCTCTTCTCTGTTGGACGACCCTTCACTGCTAACTCCTCTGGAATCTGCCAGTTTACTATGAGCAGGATGTTGGAAAGTACAAGAGGACATGAATGATGCATGTTCACGATCACTTCAGAGGCGTCTGGGAGAAGGAGCGAGGAGCAGTAATCACAGAGAAGTTGTGGGAGGCTTCACTGAAGAGTAAGACCTAATTTGATCGTGTTCAAAGCTGCTTCACTGTCACACTGCAGAAACTACACATCATCTCATTTTAATGAGGCGATTTAAGGATTGTTCACGTCTCCTCTTGGTTTTCTGTGTGTATCACATGTAATCTGTGCAGGACGATGACCGTTTATTTTCCACAGCGCAGCAGCACAGCAGCCAAGTCCTGCTCTTTATCAGCCTCAGAGTCGATTAGCAGCAACACTGCACTGCAAACACCCCTGGGTGATGATGTCTCAGTCTCAACAGGAGGCTGATACCGAGGCTGAGACTCCGTGTCTGTGCCGCCAGTCAAGATAGAGTCTCAACTTCTCAAGACATTACACAGAGTGATGGGGGAACTGGATACTGGGAATATGAGGCGATATCACCCATACACCCGGCTTATCAAAATCACAAATCCTTTTGCCAAGGAACTCTGTACTGTCCTGTTACAACACATGGACACAACGTGATGATATAATAATTTATGACAATGTCAGGCTAAGATAAAGCCTAGTAAGTACGGTATATATATATACAGGGTGGAAAATGTGCTATTTAAAAATGGTCTCCCTTTAGAAAAAGTCTGTTGGTGTCTTACAACTGTCGGACTACATGACGACAGTTTGTCGTCACTCTTCTTTCAGTCTGCTGAAAGAAGAGTTGGTCTCCTCCGATATCAAGTCATCTGTCCATGAAGGCACCAAAACCATAACACTGCAGAAGAGGTGTGAAGGTTTCGTGGCCCCTTCCACCTGACAACAAAACTCTGATCCCGTTGGCTATCGTCTCATAACAAATTTGGCAGCTACAGCCAATCTTTTAGGGCTTCTGTTACAGATAGTGGATAATCTGTGCCGTCTTCCGTTCACCGCACACAGTGTACCGTCCGACGAGCAACATGAGACACCAAGTCCTCCGCAGTGATACTTTTTGTAGGTCTTTTAGATCCAGGAGACATTTTGGCTCATCTCTATTACACAGCTATCCTCATATAAATGCAGATAAACTTAAAAAAAGCTGACAGCCGAGGCATTTTCATCAATGTGTTACATTCAAATCCACTTGCCTTAAATCAGTCCTTCCCATATTGTCCAGAACAGCTGCATAAAACCAGATCAATCTAAATCATAAACCGTACGGTGAAATTTACATGAATTTACATCAGATCCTGGAATCCATCGATCTATAATTTAAAAATTAGCATCATGGATCTTTAATATTGATCTAAAATGTTGAGATAATGTTGCTCCAGATCAATAAGAAGCTAATTTCTATTGATTAAAACCACAGTTGGTTTCTCTGCTGCACGTGAGCACCTGTGTGTTGTGTCATTGTGTGCCAGCATCGTTGTGTCCACTGTGTATTGAGTGGAAGCATGTGTGTGGTGACACGTCAGCGGCAAAGACAGGACAACGGAAACCTTGTCAGGCAAAGAGGCGGTGACTGAGCGTGTGCCGTAACCCCCCCCACCCCCCACACCCCACTCAATCACGTTAAGTGATGTCACAGGGAGGTACATGATGTCACCGAAGGTTGTTGGGGCCCCACAACAACGACCCACTCTCAGGGTCCTTCTCCATACACACACACACGTACACACACACACACACACACACACACACACACACACACACACACACACACACACACACACCCCTTCACTCACATCAATCTAATCTATGAGTGTGTCATCATGTAGATTAGATGAAGAGCAGTGGTTCATACAGTTGATGGACTCCTGTCAGTGTCATTTTTCTAGTTCCACCTAATGGAGGACGAGAGGTCGTTCATTCCCCTGAACGACCTCCATGTTCCACCACGAGCTCAGATACAGTTCGTACACAGCACCAAGCATCAACAGGAGAATTCTAACCCTCTTACCAGATGCCAACGTTAGCACGTTAAACTGAGCACCGTCATTTCTAAACTCCACCTCCACGCTATGAACACCAGCAGATTGACCTTCCATGAAACCTGACGGCCTTTAAATAAATCTTAAGTGAATTTCAAAATGGGAATTTTAAACTTTAAAACTGAAAATATATACTGACGCTGGTATAAGGAGTATTTCAGAGAGCGATAATCTGACAGTGGAGCTAAAATCAAACATTTATTAATCACAACAGGATCATTTAATGATAGATTTCATTTCTGTTTGTTTAGATGGACTTCTAAAGGTACTTGGGAGACTTTTTAACAAGATGAGTAAGAGAATTGGATTTGAACTTTCTATAAATGAACACATAGCCAGTACATATGCCTCCATCCATTCTGCTGTTCAATGAGTAGATTGATCTCAGAAGATTTAAAGCCAAACCAGGGGTTAGAATTTGATAAAGCTGCACTATGAACCCGACCTCTCTGGATATGTACAGTCACAACTTAACTCTATTGTATAAGGGTCGTATTGCTGTTTTAATCCAGGCAGCAGCTCCAGAGCCACATTCAGGAAACCCACAGACACATCAACTCCTTCTGCCTCTTTTACAGCTCAATATAAAACTTGACAACCTGGTGGATGTGAAAGCTGCGAGTGAAGTTTCACTGTGGTTTGAAGGAGCCTGGTTCACTTTCACTGATTTTAAGGGATGTCCCAGATGGAAATGGGTCTGAGCAGCAGAGCCCTCCTTATAATTATCTTTACAATGTCTTGCAGCTCGACTTCGGTTTAATTGAGAAGCTTGTGCAGCGAGAGGATGCCAATGAAACCGGTGTGGAGGCCACAACCAGTCTGTCTGTTTCTGTGCATCCTTCAGCCAGATGATGCATGAAGCTACTGAGCAGCGCAGACTGTAGCCAGCAGCTGGGTGTCATTTCAAAGTGTTGAGGCTTGTTCCTGATATTACGAGCGGTTTATCTTGTAAAGTTTCTAAAGGGCTTCACGTGGCTGCTGGAAATCTCTGTGAAAGATCACAGAACGTTTCCAGACCAACAAATGAACACTTGAATTCAGCTTTAAGACTTGGAAGAAAAAGGTTTAAGGAACACAGCGCATGCTAGGAAATATTATAATATTATAATAAAGATAGGATGCCACAGGCCAAAGAAAAAACCTTGTGGGGGTGAACGCTCTCTTTTTTAAAGCTCTTTAATCACAAGGGAAAGAACATGATGGTATTCATTCCCAACAGTGCTGACAGGACGGGAGGACACAGAGGAGCAGAGGATGGAGCATGAAGGAAACGCTCATACCCAGTAGAACCAGTAAAGAAGTTCTCCATCAAGGAAACTGAAGCTGTACTCCGTCCCTAGAGGGTTCTTCTTCCTGTCCAGTCCGACCCAACATCCCCCCCCCCCCTTCTCCTCTCCCTGTTGGTTTGACCTCAGCTTTCTCCCATGACCACATTTCTCTAGAGCCTGGTCACAGCATCCATTTCTCTATAGAGTATAAATAGAGCTATTCCCACTCAGGGAATGATTTAAACAGGCCTGGCTATGTGACAGATATTCACCAAATACCAACGATGGCAAACTCCAGAAACAAAGAGCAGACAAGCCCCAAACAACATTAGAGGACGGTTTCCGTTTTACTCAGTCACCCTCTAATGTCTGTATTGGCTGCCTCTTGTAGTCCAAGGGCATCCATTTAGCCAATCACATTAGACTGACACAATCCAACCAATTGAATTAAGCTGCAAAAAATAACATCAGCATGACCACCAAGCCAATTCCAGCTCCTGTAACCGAGGCAGCACAATGTTTGATTATTTCCAAGGGAGGACGCCGCCCAACCAGGAAAGATGAGACACCTTCACTTTTAATAATCCAGGGGGCAGGGAAGGTTGATTCCTATTTGTCCTGCACGAGTGAAAACATGGAAATTAAAAAGAAAAGAAGAAAGTCAAAGCACTAGTTTACGTTACAGATCCAAGATTCGCCCGATTTTTTATATCATAAACGGCAAAATAGGTAAAACTCTAACATACAGTAATTTATCTGTTAGTATCTCCCCCCATATGGCACAGTGGCGCTAGCAGATATGATAAAAGTCAATGATAATATTGTTCTAATGTTGATATATCATCCAATAACTGTGAATAAAGATGGACGACGAGTTTCCACCACTTTCCACTGTACAAAAGAGAAACCAAAATATCTCCGTACAGGCGCCTCCATCTCGTTCTGGTGACGTCATTTGGAGCCAGAGTCTGAGAGTCAATCCACACATGTGACCAATCACGAGTCAGTCACTGTCGAATCAGGATGTTTCACCCCAGATTTACGGCATCAAATTAAAACTAAATTCATCAGAATAAATAACAGTTGCGATAAAAACAAGTATAAATGACAGAAACCACCAAAATTATTTTGTGTGCGTTCTTTTTAGTTTGGTCCATGTCCCATCTGGGGTTTAGGACCTATACTGCAACTGGCCCCCAGAGGGCGATTGAGATGTTTTTGGCTTCACTTTAGGGAACTGTCATGTTGTCCATCTTTATACAGAGTCTATCATCCTCTGGCAAATCTATCAAAAAATAAAGTTCAATGAAATGAATTAAGTCTAATGATATTAACAACATCGGCTTCCAGAAAAATGTAGATGAACCCTTTAATATTACAAGGTTTTATGTATTAATTGGGCCTAAATTGTGATCTAATCCCCCTACG
>NC_061496.1:4456571-4490763 GCF_022539355.2 Hippoglossus stenolepis
CGCCCTTTGACTCTACACGACAGCCCCACAGCCAATAGGAACGTGGGGACGCAGCACAAGCTGGCGCAGCAGCCAATGAGCGTGGAGAGGAGGCGGGGCTCAGTGTTGTTGTGTTGGACTTCCTGTGTTGCAGCGTGAAATCAATAAAAGTGCAGAGTGAAGGAGGAAGAGGAGAAGAAACGGAGCAGAGAAGGTAGATGATCAATAATCCATCCTGCACTTTGTATCGAGGGTTTTAATCAGCGATCAAAATGCGAATGCACCGATAATCAAACTGAGTTAATGTGAGTTTAAATGTGAAAAGAGCTGCTGCTGATCACAAGACTGGGACATGTGATATCGATTAAACTGGTCCAGTCTCTGCTGTCACACAGAGAAATGGTCAAATACACGTTCGACTCAGAAGTTATTTCTACTTTTCAGTTTGTTGACACGTGTCTTGAAGTGTCGTTTCTCTAACATCTTATTTTTAATGCTCTTATTGTGGTGGATTGACTTTTAAAGTAGCAGCATGTGACCAGGTTAGAGAACAATGACACCATCATGTGCCACAAGGGATAAACTCATGTATTCATCTGCAGGGTAACTACAATCCACGTTCATTTCTGTTGTGAGGGAACATTGCATTGATGTGAATGAGTAAAACTTGCTTTCTGATGGTACTTGATCTTCCTCCAGGGGGGAAACAGAGGAGGAAGAGCTTGATGGGTTTCTCTGCCTCGCCACGTCACCAATAGAAGAAGAGGAAGAAGAAGAAGCCACAGTCTGCGGCTCACAAACATCTCCGCCCTCCACTGAAGTCAATGAGCTCTCCAAGAAGCAGGGCCAACATGGTGCACGTGTACAACTGTCATCCCTACGCCTCGCAGCAGATAGTGCAGGTCGGTGGAGCCTCACTCGCAACGAGTCACAGCTTTTAAACATCTCTGTTAATACGTCTTATCTGCTGTGTGTCTGCGGCTCAGGTGGAGCAGGAGCCCGGGTTGGTCTGCTGTGGAGGTGGAGCTCTGTTCGTGGTGGCTTCTGGAGGATGCAAGGTTTCCCATCAATATTTATTTATTCATTTATTCCATTTATCTGCAAGAACCTTATTGAAATAGTGACTCAGTAACATCTTCTGAACTGTGCATTAATGACATCAGAGTCATTCATACCTCACATCTGTAATCATTGCTGTCTTCTAGATGCTATAACTTGTCAAATGGATCCACAGACTAAACACAAGTCAGAGGCGCGCGTTGAACATATACAATACAGAAATAAAAATATGTACACACACAATTTTCCAGAATTTTGCTAGAGTTCATGTCTGAAAACAGCTTAATGCATTTTTTTATATATATTATCTCCACTTGAAGATTAAAATCAATCGACTGTGTGTTGATATTAAATAATTTAAAAAGAAAAAACAATTAGTTTCCACCATTATTTCATTCTTGTCAGTGAAAAGTAAATTGTTAATTAAACCAGATAAGATCAGACAAGGGGATTTCTTTCAGGGATACTTCCTCTTTACTCTCAGCGTGGTAGAAATGATTTGCATAGGTGGTATTTAATAATTAGAAGTTAAACGTCAACATTTTGTGCAAATATTCATGAGTCGCACCCCGATTATCTTAATTCGTAAGTGTCGAGCATTCAGAAATAAGGAGCGTTTGCATTTCACTGACTGTGTTGTACTGAACCAAGGTGGAGGCGTACAGTGTGGAGCAGGAGGGCTGCCCGCTCATCTGCCGCTTCTCCACCATGGGCACAGTGAGGAGCATCCAGCACAGCAAGACAGGTGACCACACCTCCTCCTCTTCACCTCTAACACACTCCATCTCTCTACCTTTAACACACACCATCTCTGCAGGAGAAACTTCACACACATTCATTGGAAGCATCTTTCCCTTCTTCAGACTTGACACAAACAAGTCAGCTGACAGCAGTGCTGCTTACAGTTTGAGTTAGAGAGAACATTTTATCATCCATCCTTTCTACCTCCTCCCTCCTCCTCCAGGGGACTACCTGGTGACCATTGAGGAGAAGAACAGCGCCACCTATCTGAGAGCCTACACCAACTGGAGATACCAGGTACACACCGACCAGACAAGCACTTTAAGTACCTGAAAGTACTTTGTGTGGTCGATAAGAATAGAGAAGCTCTATATAAATACAGTCAAGTTTTTTCTTGCTCTCTGTTCAGGCCGAGGGGAAAGCCCGTGTCGGGGTGCGTTTGCTGGGCCACCTGCTGCGGGGGGCGTCTGTGCGGGGCGGAGTGCAGATGGAGATCATTGAGATCCCCCTGTCGGAGCATCCTGTGGCTGTGGCGTGTTGCTCGGTCACCGGGGACCTACTGGTCGGCTGCGAGAAAACCCTGGTTCTGTTCACGTTGAGGAGACCGAACCAGCAGAGCCTGGTAACAATCCAGCTAATGAAGGAGTTTACCACAATGAAACAGCATATTTACCTCTCACCTCTTTTTCTATTAGTGCGGGTTGAGGTCACCATTATCGTTTTCCATGACTTGCAAATATTCAGCTCTCAGAAACTATTAAAATATCACCATGGTCTTATTTTTTCATCCTTTAAACATGTATTTGTCATATGGGACCTAATATAATCAATATAAGCAGATTCTTTGATTCAGTAAATGTATTAATGGCCTAATTCTTCTCTCTCTGGGAAAATGACAGCAGAGTCAGAGTCCCTGGCCGAACACTCAGCAGAGCTCCAGTCAGAGTCAAGGTAACTCAAGGAAAGACACACAACACATTTTCATACAGACGCTCATTTTGTTAGTTATCACCTCAAAAGATGAGTGAAAACAGGAAAACACTTTCAAGCAGGACGCAGACTTAAATGACTCAGTTTCCTCCTCCAGCCAGTTTGACCTCCGACCTTTTGTTTTCCACTCGTAGGTCAAACCTCAAGCTCAAACCAAAATGTTTCCATCCTGGACTTTGAACGCTCCGTCATCGTGCACCTTCCGAAAATGTCCCTTAAACAGGTATTTCAGTCTCTTCTTCAGTTAAAATCTTTTACCTGTAATTAATTTTTTTAATTATCTGCTGCACAGTCACAGCAGTAAATAATAGCAGTGTTTTATAGTATATAATAAGTACGTACATCAGTATAACTACTTTGTTGAGTTGTTGTCCGATATTATTATATAAATATGCAGAAATTTTTGTCCTGTTCACTCACTTCAACTTTGCTGAAATTCTCGAAACGTGAAAAATGTGCATTTAAATGTCTTATAAGTTGGTTTACAGAAATATGCCTGAAAAAAAACATAGACATCCTAAGTACTTCTCTATAATTTCCCTGAACTTTGATTAAACTAAAATTGAATTTACTCACTTAATCCCCTTCTGTGCTCCCTCCTGCAGGTGGCGCTGTGTGGAGGATATGTTGCAGTGCAGGCGGAGCTGGAGGTGCTCGTACTGAAACTGGAAGCATCTTCTGAACCTCAAACCCCGGACGACTCCTCGGACACAAATACATGTGGTAATAACACACGTGACACCGTCAGTGCTTTCTCCCGTCTTTAATTTTTGTTCATGTTTAATTGGGGAAATTCTGGTATTATAGCAGCCAGAGTACAGAATAAATACAAGTAAAGAAAGAATAGAATGAAAATAGAATAGAATACAGTTGAATAAAATAGAATTATATAAGAACAATTAGACACAGAACACAAAGATTACAGTATTGCAGTAGTAATGTGATGTGATGATAACACAGTGATGTTCAAAGCAGCAGCATGAATAGTGATTAGGGATTATCTGCGTTAATATTGAAACATTAAGAAACACGTGTGTGTGTCTGTGTGCAGACGATCCTCTGGAGGACCAGTCCGACCTCCTGCTCATTCCGAGGCAGCAGGAGTTGCTGGGTGATCGAGCTAAAGACTGTGACATCCCTGTCAGCATTGAGAAGACGGGGCTGGAGGACAAAGGACAGTACACGCTGTCATATGTTCTTTTCAGGTGTGTGTGTGTGTGTGTGTGTGTGTGTGTGTGTGTGTGTGTGTGTGTGTGTGTGTGTGTGTGTGTGTGTGTGTGTGTGTGTGTGTGTGTGTGTGTGTGTGTGTGTGTGTGTGTGTGTGTGTGTGTGTGTGTTTGTTTGAGTTTGACCTTTATATATCTACATTGAGAGAATATTTTAGATTTAACTTGGGTCCTTTCCCTCCTGCAGGCGTTTTACTCCAGAGTTTTTCCAGGGCTGCAGTGTGGAGGAGACGCAGCTCCACTCCCTGCAGCTCTACCCGCTGTACACCAGTGAGTACAACATGTGGCAGGAGAGGAAGAACCAAAATGACTCTTTATTCTAGTACAGATCTGAATCAGCTTTAGTTTAGTTTGATTTGTATTAATTACACAGAAGATTCACTATTTAAGGACCATGACTGACTGAATTACTTGTTAAGCTGAAGAGTTTTTCTGCTGCTCTGCATTTTTCACCCTTTTGGATGTATGTTGTTGTTATGATGTGTGTCTGTGTTTCTGCAGGTAGCCAGTCAGCGTCCACAGAGGAACCAGCGTGTGTGTTCTGCTTCTTCTCGCTCCCCAACGCCGGCTACCTGTACAGTCTGAAGGGCGGAGTCGAGCTGCTCTCAGCCTATCAGTATCCAGAGAAGGTCCTGGAGGCGGTGCTAACAGACCACCTGCTGCATGTCATTACCAAGTACGTCTTCAGTCCCATTTGATATGGAAATCGTTTATTCTTTACCGATCTAAAGTACTTGATACTACACGATTATCATCCTGTCAACAGATATTCAGCCTCACGACTCCTCTGAAATTTAAATCAAACATTTTACCATACTTTATATATATATTTAATTTTTTATACAAACACTGATACCTGTTCCAAAACTCAATGATAATTTTTTTCCCCTCCTGATTGATCCTTGTTTATTTTACCATATTGTGAACAGTTGAAAATGAGTGGTCCAATGTGTAGTTTTGTATTTTCTATCTGTCAGGAATGCGTTGCAGTGTTTCACAGTGCGCTGTGCGGCCGTAGCAGCCAGGATGGAAGACCCCTACATCGATACCACCATGAAGGTATGGACTCATCCCTGACTCGTATATAACTGAACCTACAGCCTTTCTCTGTCTCTGTTTTTAAACCTGTGTCTGTGCATCTCCCTGTGTGTGTCTGTGTGTGAAGGCCTGTCCGCCCTGCAGCCTGGAGGTGTGCGCCCTCCGGATGCAGCTGTTTATCGGCCTGCGCTCAGTGTGTGTCTACGGCCGCCACGTCATCCTGCTCTCTGCCGCCGACATGGAGACGCCAGACGAGAGCGAACGCAGCACACAGCGCCGGTAAAACACACACACACACACACACACACACACACACACACACACACACACACACCATATACAGACTTCAACACATGAACACACACATGAATATGGTATTGGCCGTCAGATTCCTCCCTGTGGGCAGCAGGGTACGTTTATTCGGTATTTATCAGCGCTGTGATGTGTGTGTGCAGTCAGGCATGTATTTATAAACCTGTTTACCGCGTGTGTGTTGTGGTTTTAGCGAGTTGAAAAAACACACCACGCTGACTGGTATTTTCCTGGCGGTGGGAATCGACCCCGCAACCACGCCGGCTCTGGAGAGCTTTCTGTCACGCCCCTTCCTGTAAGACAACCCCAACCCCCCCCCCCCACCCCGAGTCTCTGTTGTCTCTTTCAGTCAAGCTGCAGCACCAGGAAATCCCTCAAAACCAAAAAAACCCGCACGTAAAATGATTATGAACCGAATCCTGAGATTAGGTTTCAGCTTTGATGTCACACAACAAAAGACAAAAGCTTTTTTCTCCCAGCGTCCTGTGACGCAGCTGGTTTGTGTGTTTTTGCATTTTCCAGTGAAACCAATAGTACTAGCTGCAACATAATAGTGGTTATTAGCCTGAACTGGAATGTGTGTGGAAAGTTTCCACTATGACGAATATCTTTTATATTTCCCTGCCAAATGTAATTATTTAGCATTAAATAAAAACTTAAGCCTCCTTCAAATGCAAATGTTGAGGCTTTACATCAACTACTCCGGCTAAGAAACCATATAGTATCTAAAAATTGTTTTTATTAAATCCCGGCTTGAGACAATTATTTCTGTTCATTTATGACAATACAATATATAAATATAATTTATAATTTATCAATGATTCAAATTTCTGTGTGACTTAGCAGCTTGGTCTAAAAGTGACAATTTATCCTGTTTTAGTTCCCAAACTTAGACGACCGTAACCTGCCTAACTTCCCCCAGTGCGTGCGTGCGTGCGTGCGTGCGTGCGTGCGTGTCGTGCGTGCGTGCGTGCGTGTGTGTGTGTGTGTGTGTGTGTGGAGACGTTTTGCTCACAGACTAATCATGTGTGGAGCTGCTCTAATAATAGAATAATCCAGCTTCACGACACAGGTTCCATCTTTGTTTGTTAGGTGCTTATTTGAATGGTAGTATCAACTACACATATGGCTCCTACCATTATTTACCGGGGGCAGAGCAGAGTGTTGACGTTTTTCATTTATCAGACAATAATGGACGTTAAACACACATTTCCAGATTATAGTCTCTGACCGGATATGTAGAAACTACAGAAAGTTCATATCTGGTGTCACTCTTCCTCCGTCAGTGGTCCATCATTTGATTTTTAAATCTCTATATTGAACTTAATAATATTGACTACACTTTACTATCATTTTCCAGTCACGGCCGTGATATTATATATTTCTATTATTATATATATTCTATCTATACAATTTTTTTAAATGATGCAGATTTGAGGCCACATGATGCGTCGAAGCTGCCATGACACACACACACACACACACACACACACACACACACACACACACACACACACACACACACACACACACACACACACACACACACACACATTATCCACGTTAACCTGAACCTAACAGCTCACTAACTATTAGTTTGTGTGAAATAAGCTGTAGTTCTACATCTAGTAATAAACAGTGATTTATTACATTCTACAGTGTTGATGATGAAGATGCTGTCGTCTCCATCATCACAGCATCACCTCCTCCTCCTCCTCCTCCTCCTCCTCCCTGGCATTCTTTCACATGTGTCGTGACACATAGAAAGAATCCTTTTCCATCTTTGTTCATGGAAAACCTGTGTGTTTGTCTTCAGTGTGTTTGTCTTCAGTGTGTTTGTCTTCAGTGTGTTATCAGTGTCCAGTAAAGAAACAGTTACAGATTAAATTCACTTTCTACAACAGAAGAAAACATGAAGGTAAAGGAACAGGAGGAGAATTAAACAGGTGTTATTGACGTTTCAGAGTAAAAGACAAGACTCAAGATTACAGATGTAGTACAGATGAAGTAAATGAGGCCATAGATAAGGTAAGGTAAGTACAAAACAGAAAATAAAGGTAGGCAATAGAATTCAAAAATTTAAAAAATACGGAGATATGTACATAATAAACATCTTTCACTCTAGACTATAGATATTATGGGTAGAGAAAGTGCAGTAGCACAGGATGAGTGCATCATATTATAAAGACCGAACAATGATAATGAGATCAAATATACAACAATAGAATAAAATATGTATTTACAAAACAGAATATACATTTGCAGGAAAAAGATATAACAGAAACAAATAGGAAAAAACACAGTGAAAGTTGGCGTGCATGTGAATATTGCACAGTAATGAAAGAGGCCATTACTTTCCTAAAGCTTTAAGGAAACTTCAAATAAGAAAACCTCAGTTTCTAGACTCATGACACCGAACTCACTCTGAGATTAATTTCCCCCCTTTGGATTAGATTTAGCTCATTTCTCAGTTTGAATGAATATCTCTGTGTAACTGACCCCAGGAGCAGGAAGTGGACGATCTCCTCTCCTAAAGAAACCAGCGCAGCCGGACATGGATGGAACCTGTACGTGGTCGACACCGTCTCGCCCCTCGTGCTCTACCGAGAGATGGTAACGTCACCTTATTACTGATATATTCTGAATGAGTATTCTTGTGGCTGGATATTTCTTATTCTCTCTCTTATTTCTTATGTTTATTTTTATTTTTCTGTTCTGCTTTCTGTAACTGATGAGTATGAGCCATGGGAAAATTAAAAATGTATCAGTGCCGTAAGAATTATTCAACTTGTTTCCATCACAAATCAAATAAGAAATGACTATAATTTTGTCTTACTGCTCTATAAGATTGTCTCACACTGATTTGTGTTTGTTTGTGAGTCTGTACGATGACCTGTGTGTGTGTGTGTGTGTCAGGTGGAGTACAGCCGACACTATTCGGAGACCAACCCACAGGCCCAAAGCCTCCGACACCTCCTCAGTGAGGCTCACCTCCTCCTCTGCGCCTCCTCACTGCAGCAGAGCAGCGAGGGCAACCACACGGTGTCTCTGCAGAAAGATGCAGACAAACAGACGGAGGGACAGACAGAGGGACAGACGGAGGGACAGACAGAGAGACAAGAAGTGCAGGAGGCTCTGAGGCAGAACTGTGCACAGCTGGGAGACTGTTACAGCAGGTGCATGATGGGAAATGTTCTCTCTTTTTGGAAACTGTTGAACCAAACCTTCTATGTTTTAATAGGAAAACCCAGAATGAACTTCTGAGTTTCAGAGCTTTCGGTTTTGGTTTCTGTTTTTACTCAGAGTCTGATCAACATCTGTTTAAAACTTAAAACCTGAGAAATCTAAATACCAGGAGAGAGAGAGAGAGACGTGGCTGTCAATCAAAGTCAAACTAACACAACACCCACACCTACACACACATGCAGGCTAAACATCCTTATCTCTTGCATTTGTTAACCTTGCACTTTTAAGTAAAACCTTCCTGAAATGTCCCTAAACCAGTTTTTTAATGGCAACAAATAGAGCTTTGCACTTTGTCTGCAGAGGATTCATTTCTGTTCCTTTTTAATTATCTTTTAAAGTTATTAATTCCTTGGAGATTTTCCCTTTATCTTACTTTAGTGTGAGGAATCTCTGTGTGTGAGAACTGTTCATCTTATCACCTTCACACTTCGCATGTGCATTGTTAAGGTCTTGAGGAAGTGCAGTATTGAATTTGGTTCGATTTGAACACGTGATACATTCAATATAATAACGATAATAATGACTGATTCTCCAGTTCAGGTTCTGCGTACTGAGCCGAGCTTCACTGAACTTTGAAGAAACAGGTGAACCGTTCTTTGTACCACAGAACCAGTTGCAGGGTTCTGTGGTCCAGTAGCAGGTGTTTACTTGATGCGGTTCAATTCCTCCAGGTCACTATTGTTGTTCGAGAAACGTACAACCAGCCACAGGTCAAACAAACAGCCCGTTCCAAAGAGGCAGGTTTAGAATGAGTATTTTAATGTAGTTCTCAGATTTGCTTTCGTTTCCCACGAATCCTTTTGTTTCTCTCTCCCCTCCTGTGAAGGGCGAGCCAGAAGGACTGTCACCAGGCTCTGCCGTACTACAGGATGTCCGGACTGTCAGTCACAGAGGTCCTCGTCAGGAACCGCCCACTTCCCAGCAGCCCTCACTCCTATGGCCTCGGCTTCCTGTTTTACCTGAAACATTTCCTCTTCGAGGAAACGGAGCAGAGCCTCAGTCAGGTACACGCTCGATAAATAACAGTGTCACATTTAAAATGTCTTAATTTGGGATAAGATTAAAAATATGCTCCATAATTTCGTAATTATCGTTAAATGCAGAAGAAATTATAAAACTCTATCAGTTGTTTTCTTTCTTTTACACCTGTGAAATAAAAATAATGAATAAAACAAAAGAAACAACTAAATAACAAAAAAAAACAAAGGAATCCTCCTTCCCACAGGAATCAGCCGATGAGGTCATAGACATTTTCAGCCAATCAGATCCCTCAGAGATCATCAGCGTGTGTGCCAGCCCGTCCATGACCAACATCAGTCCCGCCCGGACGCTGCGAATTTTCCAACATCTGGAGGCCACGGCTGGCGTGTCGGTCCCACTGACCATCACCATGGCAACCATGATGCTGCGTCTAGACGACCTGCCACAGTACACACAGCTGATGGACAGACATCCCGAGGTGAGAAAAGAAGTGAAGAAGAAACGATAACGTGAACTTGATTCTGCATGTAGGTCTGTCTGTCTGTCTGTCTGTCTGTCTGTCTGTCTGTCTGTCTTTTTGTCTGTCTTTTTGTCTGTCTGTCTGTCTTTCTTCTTCATTCAGACCCAAATATGACAAATGATGTGCTTCAGCGCTGTCTGTTCTGATTTATGTTGCACTGGATTGTAGAGATAAAGTTTGTGTGTGTGCGTGCGTGTGTGTGTGTGTTTCTTCAGATGCTGCTGGTGTATGGTTTCATCGACGAGCCGAGGCTCCTGCTTCACGGTGGAGGCGGCGGCCCGCACACACGCGTTCGTCCCACATCGCTGACTCGCCAGCTGTCAAAGTCCCAGCCAGGACTGCTGGTAGCCGGCATGGTGGCTCTGCATGAGAACAACAAGGCTCAGCTGGAACAGGCTGATCACATATTCAAGGTGTGTGTGTGTGTCGCAGTGTTTACCTGAATAAGTTGAACATGAAAGATCCCAAAGAGAACAGCAATGAAAACATGGTGTGTGTGTGTGTGTGTTGGTGTGTTGTGTGTGTGTGTGTGCGTGTGCGTGTGTAGGAGCTGGGCTGTGAGAATTGCTTACTGGTGGATTTCTGGGAGGCGACGCTCATGGCCTCTTCACAGGAAGTTGTCATCCAGGAGCTTCTGTTCAGACTGGCTTCTGTCTACATCGAGCGGCTGACGCACACAAACTCAGGCGCACACTCCAGCCTTCCTCGCACTCGTCCACAACGCAGGCCGCTGAAGAGCGCTGACGATCTGGTGAGTTTATCTGTTTATACGCCTCCACGCCAGCGACAGCCAGAGGCCAGAGGCACTATGTCGTCTGGTTGTCCGTCCGTCCCATTCCCACGGACACGATATCCCAAGAATGCCCTGAGAGAATTTCTCCAAATTTGGTGAAAATATTGACTTGACTTGGTAGCCATAGGTCAAAGGTCAAGGTCACAGTGACCTCACATCCTTTTGAATGATGATTCCTCAAGAGTGCTTAAGAGAAGTTCTTCAACTTTTGATCAAGATTTTCAGATACAGTGATTATGTTTGAGTAGTCAAAGGTCAAAGGTCACAGTGACCTTATATGAATCTGGAATCCGTGTACATGTAGAAATATGTAGACTGGAACTGCACTGGTCGGCGGAGGTATACTCACGCAGTGCGGTAATTCCAGTTCCATCAGGTGAGAATTTGGTTACCTGCCAAAACAAACGATTGACTTTTTGTTCACGTCGATAAGGATCATCTCCGAGATGACAGCATATTTATGTGTTTCAGATCAACTCCAGCTCCCATTACGGCTCCTTGTACCCGTGGCTCACTGTTCTGTGTCCAGCTCACACTACCAACTTCCAGCACCAGGAGGCGTTACACAAACTGCAGGTAATTTGTGCATGAACATGATATTGTTTGCTACTAATTAAGCTGCATATGGGAAAAATAATCCAACCCAGATGTAAGTGAGCAATGGAACGTGAGCTAAACAGTGAGCTGTGACCTGAGGAGACTATTTCAACATCTTGATAACTGATAAAATGGATCCTGTTGAGCTCAGAGATCAGCTCATGTAATTCAGTTTTTATATCTTGTGATTCTGGGACATCAACTGCACTTTAAATCTTGTGTTTTATTGGTTGCAAATATCAATAATTTAAAAGTATTTTGAATAGAAAACAACTTTTAGGACGTAAGCACAGAAACTCAGCAGGTTTTAAATTAATGAATACTTAGAGTATAAGTGGGTGTGCACGTGGGTGTGTTTTTAATTTCTTTTTAAATTGAAAGGAAAAGATTAAGTGTTATTTTATTTAGTAAAACTTGACATACTTTCCCCTTCAGCTGCCATTGTGCAGTGATTTTAACTCTCGTCATTCCTGCCCCCCTCCTCAGTCTCTCCTGTGTGGTCCGTCCATGTCCATTGGTTCTGTCCTCCCTCTGTTGGAGCGTCTGTCGGAGGAAACCCTGTGGGGCTTCAGCCTGCACCTCCTCTGCGCGACCAGAAGGGGGCAGTTTGACAGCAGCATAGAGAAGTTGCTGGACCGATGTCCTCAGGCCATTATCGCCTTCGCTAACCACCATCTGCAGGACAGACACATGGTGCGTCCGGACCTGGGGCCCCGTCGCACTGTATCATGGCTGCTATTTAGTTTAACTTGATATTTATGACCAGTTTATGTTTGAGTGTCTCAGAGTCTGACGGCCATGTTGGCTCTTTGCAGGCGTTGTGGTGGCAGAAGCTGCTCCCGGAGCTGTGTGATCGCACGAGAGCTGCAGCGGACAACAGCATCCTACTGGCTGCTCTCAAAGGTAGAAGCACTCCCCCCGAGTACAGTCAAAAGCACCAGACTCTTATTCATTTAAGGCCAGACGCTTTCTTGCTGTAGTTTTGTCAAACCTCATATTTACTTGACATTGATCAAAGTTACAAAAAAATTGGCTAATTTTAACTCTTAACTGCCAAGAAATTAACTTAGTGACCTTTATATCGTATATTATTTATTGTGAGAGTGAAAGAAAACCCCCCAAAGACACTGGAGGTCAGACAAAGAGAAAAGCTCTGTTAATGTGTAATGTGGCTTTCGTCCCAACAGAAACACTGGTGGTGGTTGCCACGGAGACCAGCCCAGCACAGTTCCTGGAACTCATACCTGACGACGGCACGGCATCGTACTTCCTGCCTCACCTGTTGACATGTAGCCAGAGACACCTGCTTGCCTGAGACACGCTGACACGCACGATAACACAAAGACAAATGTGTCACCGCTGGTGGCAGAAGGTTAACGTTCCACTCAGGATCGGGAACGGTCGTCGTTGAAGATGATTCATCACTGAAAGAAAAATCCTGATTCTATAATAGGAGCACAATGACCAGCCCTTTGGGTGGATTAGCCAAACAAACACAGTGATTAAAACTTCAATGACAGTAATTCACAAACCATGACAGTATATTTATATTATATCATCATTGTGTCAGTATTAAAATTAAAGTAGTTAGGAAACATCAAGATGACTGTAAAACCACACTTTGAATAAAGATGGACGACACGCCACCACTTCCTCTGGTTTTACAAACAAGAAGCAATATATATCCCAGATGCGGGGGCAGCCATCTTGCGAGAAGGCCGGGTTTATGACCTTTACTTCAATCAGTCATCAGGGGATGATTGGCATCACTTGTGCGGAGCCATCATTATTATCTATGATCTGAACCAAACCCTCTGACTCAGGCTTTGTTGGTTGACAATGAGATAAAAACACAAACTGTACCGTCAGTGAAAACATTCCATGTTACTACGCCCAAGACAAAAAAACTGATCAGCAAAACCAGGAAGTAGTTGAGTATTTTCTACTGTGGTGATTTGTCCTGCAAGTGTTCTTCTGTGTCATTGTTTGCAGAGATCTGTGTTAAATATTTTAGAGCTTCATGTTTTGTTGTATTATTTATATTTGCAAGGAACTAACCTTGAAATATTCTATATCATGACATAGTTTCACCATTTCACCCAAAAGTTATTTCATTTAAATAAAAATACAAATTCCTTATTCCTTTTCCTCCCCACAACAAAAATCTGAATATCCATGCTTCTTATTTAAAGTCAGTAAAGAACAAATGTAAACTGTATCTCACACGTTGTTAACCTGAGTTGCATGAAGTGTCTGATAATACAATCACTCCTGCAGGATAAAGGAATGTTGTGCTGCTGCTTCAGTTGACTGACATTGTTTACAGATTATTGTGTGCGTGTGTGTGGTGTGTGTTGTGTCACTTCAGTTCACCAGAGAGAGGGTGTGTCTGACTCTAAACAAACACTCAGCACTTTTGTCTCTTGTTCCAAATGTGAAGATTAGATCAGTCATCAAGTTATTTTGTCAGTCATGAAGTCTGTTAATGTTTGACAGCAGAGTTCAGGAATCGTTCATTTACTCGACGAGCAAAAACACCAAAGTGTATTATTATAATTATTATTCACATCATATATCGCTTTTTAAAAGTGCATTACAAGATATATAAAATCCACAATACGAAATGTAAAATGCAAAAAAAGTATAAATTATTAAGATTGAAAGTAAAAAAATACAAATGCAGTAAAAGCACAGAATAAAACACATTTTAAAAACTTCAACATGAGGTGGGTTTTATGGGAGTGCATATAAATCCCACTCTTCATTAATTCCTTTTTTTGTATATTTTATATTTATAAAGTATTTTGTGACATGGTACAAATATTGGAATTAGTATATATTGGTTGGGTAATCAATTAAAAGTGACTCAATCATCAGGTTAATGATGAAAACAAAAGGATTTGTGAAAAGGAGTTGATCAGTTGCATTAAAGTTGTTTATTTGTCGACGTCTCGTTTACACTCACTCCTCTGGATTTAATACCTTATTTTAAAATACTCACATCACATCAGTTTAATTGTAAAGATGCTGCTCAACCAACCAGAGCTTCTCGACCAACCTCCGAACCAATGACACCCTCAGAGCCGTCATCACAGGACCAATCACAGCCGGAGAGGACGACCCTGAGCCAATCAGAGCTGTGGACCCTGATGGATCTCACCTTGAGGTAATAAGAGCTCAGCTGTTCACATGTTTGGAAGACCACCACCACCACCTCCTCCTTCTTCTTCACCTCCTCCTGAGGGATATATCTGGAGGTTCAGCAGCTAACTGAGGGAGGAACTGGAGCAGAACAACAACAAGGCAGGGACATATATAAGAAAGTAAAGAATTGAAGGAGATGAAGCTGGGTGAGAAGAAGATGATGTTGGCGACCATGACAGAAAACATAGAGATGGAGCTGTTCTCTTCAGAGGAGCTGTGCCTGGTGATAACAACACAGGAGCAGCAGGAGCAGGAGGAGGAATACAACTTCCACCAGGTGGGTCGTCTGAATCTCTGCAGCTTCAACTCAACTCAAACTGTAGTTTTCATGTGTCTGTGTTCAGCAGGAGCCTGGACTCCAACACAAAGTCCAATGTTCTGCAGGTGGAGAGTGAGGAACATGTGAAATCTATGGGAACTGATGAGCTCATGTGACTGACGGGTTTAAGATCATGTGATAAAATAGTTGATGGTATTGTTTTCAAATCTGGATTTAAACTGTAGCACTGAAACTCACATTATATAATTATTTCAAATCTCAGATAAAAACAGCTTGTCACTTGTTCCTTCTGGTATCTGACCTTTACTTTTATTTGTCCTGATTTTAAGATGCTTGGATCATTTCAACTTTTAAAGATAACAATGTCCCTGTTATAGGTTTGAGGTTTTTAACTCTTTGTGGTTTAATACTTGACAAACATTCTGTGCTCGCATAATGCATTTAAGAATTTTGAAATTTATTTCTAGCGAAAACTGTTCATGTTTTTTGTTTTTGATATATTTTCCACTGTTTCAGCACCACAACAGAATAACAGAATTCTGTGTACCTATTTCTTAGCTGCTAATATGTCACAATTCCCAAAATCCAATCAGAGAATTGAAAAAATAAGAAGCCACAAAAAACAAATTCCTGTTCCAACAGTTTTGCTTATTTAAATAATTATACTTGATAGTCTACCTCTGATAAATATGCAAGTGAAACAAATACAGAAACTAATTACTTTTGATCATATTATAACTAGACATGGAGGAATTATCCTGTTTTCAAGGGTCACAAACTGTGACCCTTGAAAACATTAACTGTGGTGTTGCTGTGTTAGTTCTGTAGAATCCAAACTGTTGTTTAACCTCCTCTTCCTCATCTTATTCTCAGAGACACCTGGAGCATCCTCTGCTCCCCGACTGTGAGAGGGAACCAGAGCCTGAGGTCCAGGCCGAGGTCCAGACCCAGCCCCGGCAGCAGGCCAAGCCCAAATCTGAGCCCCCTGCCAGGGAGGAGACTGAGCCCTGCAGCCCTGTCCCTGCAGGCTTCATGGAGGAGATAGAGATAGAGATGGAGGTGAGTGGTGAAGATGGATGTTGGGTTTGAAACATGTATATGAAAACATGTTTCTGTTTATTGAAAAACCTCTGTTCATTTGCCTCTTTTCTTTCTGCAGGTGTTTCCTCCCTTCAAAGTGTCCGAGAGTCAGTCTGTGAAGGTAAAGTCACATGATCCTTATGTATATCGGTCATTCGCAAAACATCTGGATTCAAATGCACAGATTTCTGCAGCTCCTGATGAAACAAACCTTCACCTCCCCGTTTGAATGTATTTAACTTTGAATCAGTTACAGTGATCAAACTAATTAAAGCCCTTTTATACATGAACCCTGAGAACAATGAGGAGCGGCTGCAGTTAAATGAGTTTGTTACTCAGTGAATGAATCAGTTTGTCAATCAATCAACACTTTTCTTTTGACCAATCTATTGTCTGAGCTGAATCCCATCATATAGTAAAGTGCTGTTTATGTCACTGACACATCAAAATCAACTAAAAGTACATTTTAAACTTGAATATTTAATCATGAGGTAGATCACGTAGTCTTCATGTGTCAGGATGCAGTTGTTTGCATGTTTCAGTCTTTTCTTTATTGTTGTTATTTGCCTATTTTTCACTTTTGGTTCCTTATATTCACATTATTTTATGTTCATTATTAATATATCTATCAACTGTCATATAGGTTTTTTGATAAATTATTTATTTAGCATAAAAAATGTCAGAAAATAGGTACAAATGCCTGCTGCAAATTTCTACCAAGACAAGTAAGAGTTTGTCATTTGATGAAAATTGGTTTATAATGATTTGAGATACAGAAAAGCAGTTTGCAATTTATTTATATTACTTCAATTGTTTTTGTTTTTAATTATTTGTTGATTGACTATTTAATCAACCGATCATTTCAATGCTAATTTTCTCTTTTGGTTCACTTGTTTCCTGTGATACCTGCAGCTAAATCTTAAGATTTTTAAAAGTTTCCGTTAATGGCAAATTTATTTTCTGTCTGACGTGAAGCTTCCGGAGCAAAATGAGAAACCGTGTTAAAGACGTATTGTGGTTATGTGACATTTATCAGTATTTGTCTTTTGCAGCTGTTGCCAAACAAAGTGAGACGTGTGAAATGGAGGAGACTGGTTCCACAGCGGTGTGGACTGGTGGTAAAAGACGTGATGTGTCTACCCAGAGACCTCGACCTGGCACAGCTGGAGAGGTGAGTGTGTGACATTACATCTTTACTTTAAGAGAACACAATCTGCCTCCCTGAACAATTAGTGAACCACAGCTTCCAGGATTTGATGTTTTTTTTTGTGTATAAATATTCTTAAACTGTAAATAAAAAGGATGTTGAAGGACCATTAACTGTTTTTTGTTTTTCTTGTCTTGTTTGTTGTATTTTATGTTGAAATAATAGCAAAATATTTAATCGACCAGGTAAATATTTGTCTCTGTCCCTGTAGACCTATCGTTCCCCAAGGCAAAGAAAGAGCCGCTCTGGTTGCCATGGGAATGGCCGCTCGCATCACCATCGACTACAGTTGGTCGGCCAATCAGATGGAGAGTCGGCTGGCGATGCTCTTCACGGGGAAGTCTGCGAGACAAAGGTTTTCCTTCATGTATCTACAGGTGTGTATGGTGAATTTTTTCTATATTCATTCATTCTATGTAAGTCTGAGAATTAAAACCTGGTTTTCACAGATTCAATTTAACATAAGGTATTACTTTAGTGGTCCAACGGTCATGCTACAGCGGCAGAGGGGAAAGTAAAATAAGATTGCATCTGTTAAAAGTAGTAAACAAGTAACTATGCAATACGAATACAAGAAATACAGTGTACAGTGGAAATTGAAGACATATATTGAAGTTTACCTTAATGTTGGTCGTGTAAATGGAGACAGAATTTTTAAATACAATATTTAGTTAATTATGAAAAAAACATAATTGGACATTTAGCTTTTCTCCCTGGTAGAATATTTAATACGACTGCTGGGATTCAAGAAAAAAAAAAAAGTTTCTTTTTTTTGTGTATTTATATTTGATGGTTTGTGCTCCCAGTGTTTGCAGGGATCCAGGGCGCTGTTTGTCCCTGACACCCCCGCAGACGGCTGGACGGGGGAGCAGGTGCTCAGGATTTCTGGAAATGGACCTTTGTATATCCTCACCCAGCAGGACGAGCCGCAGGTAGCAGGAACCACCGCTGCTTTACTTTATGACTCAAATTCACATTTCATCAGTTTTTGTTCCCATTTAAATCGTCCTCCTCTAAATGTTTGTCCGTGTGTGAGGAAGTTTCTCGTTTTAAAGAGTTCGATTCCCTTGAGGCCCGTCAGCCTGCACCTGCTTTAGCACTCACCACACGGGATCTGTGGACTGTATTGACATTAAATACATAAATGATGTAAATATATGTGATGTGATGTGAGTGCTCTGACAGAAATGGGGATGTACTATTGGTATGTTGCTTAAAAAGCGGATGTTGGCACCAATTCATTTAATATTCACGTTTCCTCCACACTGCACTAAGTTAAAATACCTTCTTTCAACAGGCGGAATGTGAGACGTCTGCAAAGGAGACGCCTGTGGTGAACAGGTGGGAGAGAAACTAGAGCCGGATCCATATGGATTTGTGGGGGGTGATGCCGATATTGGGGATTAAAAAATGTCCGATGCCAAACTATCGGCTGATTTATATATGTTAGAAACATTGGCAATGATTTCTAAGATTTCAAAAATCAAACTCTTATGATGAAGAAATGTAATGGAAATGTGATATTTTACAGTTTAACCATAATCTTTATTACCAAATAAATAGAGCCTGAAAATAAAATAAGAAAGAAAATAATAAAATGTACATACACTTAAATGCACATCATTTCTGCATTATTTATTCTGTCAAATAAAATTAAAATGTTTGTGCATATTGGCAACATTTTTAAATGCAGATATCGATGTGTTTTTTTTTTTATATATACATCATTTACTTACATTTATAATTTGTATGGGTGAAATGTGAATCTGTTGGGCTCCATTGAAGAAAACTTACAAAATGAACCGTATTACTGAATTATATAAATGTACGAGCTTGCTGTCTCTTATCAGGAAGCAGTTTTGTCGTGAGGCCAACACAGAGAGCTGCCATGATGGAGACAATCAGCAGGGAGAGCAGATGCAGCCTCTTGTGCACAGGACCACGGACGAGGTGAGTTTATTCGATGAAACAGTCCCAAGAAATTCTACGAACCGAGAGGACATGATTTCTGTCTCTGGCGTGTAGTTCCAACTCGACCTGGACACCGTCCTGAGACTGTTCCGCCAGGAGAACGTGAATCCAGATGTAGAAACCCACATCCAGGTGAGGAGGAGAGAGCTGCTCTGCGGAGCTGAGAAGGTGGTGAGGAGTCCAGGTTTCTGTTTCCGGACGACACCCATCATCTCCTTCAGTGGAGAGGAGACCCACGGACACGAGGGGTCCCTCAGAGAGTTCTTCAGGTTGGGATTTATCTCGTATTTTACCTGAAGAACATTTGCTATAGTTTTACTGTGATAAGCTGCTTCTCCATGTTCCTGGTGCAGTTTTTCTGTGGATTCTCGCTCCTCTGCTCGTCGACTATTTATAAATCTGGATCTTTTGGTTTTCAGCCTGAGCTCCAACATGATAAAACTTGAATTTAAGCTGATATTTTCATAATAAGACATTTGGACGCTTTGTGTTGCAAAGTCATTATTATCCCCAAACTACAGACTGTTTAGATATTAATCATTATTTTCCTGATCACTTCTTTTAAACAAATTGCATATTTAGCCTATTAAATGCCAGATAACTCTGCCTGTCACACTTCTCCATGCACAAGGTGACTTAAAATAAAGTTACTTTTGCTGTTTGACCAAAGGTCCATCACCTAAGTCACTCGACAAACAGCAAGTCGTCACCTATGTCTTCTTTCTAAATGATTTAGTCAAAGCGGCTGTTGCAGCACTGAAGACTTACACATTCAGTTTATATGGAAGTATTCACCATTTTAAAATCATCCATCTCTCACTAAACATTAGTTCTTCTCACACAGGTTGACTCTTCTGGAGCTGCAGCAAAGTTCTGTCTTCGAAGGTCGTCCAGGACGCCTGTTTTTGACCCATGACCTCACAGCTCTTGAAGACAGGAAGTATTACCAGGCGGGCGTTCTGATTGGCTGGTCTCTGGCTCAGGGCGGGCCAGGACCGCGTTGTCTCCACCCTGCACTTTACCAGGTTGAGTGCTACACACTGACTGACCTACATTTTGATCTGTGACACAGTTCATACATAAACTCACACATAAACTGGGAGATAGACTTAGAGGTTGTTTTTTGTTGTTGTATAATTTTATAAAAACCAAAGATTCACAGAGGTAATGATGTCAGAATGTAACTGTTTATGGTCCCTTTTTGTAACGCATTTCAAACCATGTATTTACAGTTGATGTGTGGCCTCAATCCATCTTTGGAGGACTTCAGTTCGGCAGACATTGCTGACGCTGAAGTGCAGCAGCGATTGCAACAGGTAACACACACACACACACACACACACACACACACACTTCCTTTTTATTCATATCTCGGCACATGAAGGAATAAGAGCATTAAAAACTTAAATTCTACACTGGACAAATGTATTTAACCTTTTTCTCCCTTCTCTGTAAAATATAAATGTTAATGTGCAACTTGAAAAAGAAAACACACTCTTCTGGTATTTTTGCTCGTGTATATACATAAACAATGTTCCTCTTCCAGTTGCAGTGTTGTACTGATGCAAAGCTGCTGTCTTCCAGTCTGTGTGACTGGGTGTCGAGCTGCGGGATCTCTGGGATCTATTCAGCCAGTTCCGATCAAATACCAGCCATCTATATGGGCCTGGTCAAACACTGCATCTACAACAGGTACATGCACACACAGACATGCACACATACACTAGGAGGGCACTCAGTAGAGCGCATACCACCCCTCCATCGACATAGTGGTGAGTAGATAATGAGGGTTTGGGTGAACTATCCCTTTAACAAGGTGCAACATCCTCTGTCTTTAACCCTTGACTAGATTTTAATAAAAACGCCTGAGCTGTAAGTAAGGGATTCCTCTCCCAGGACAGACAGAAGTGCACTAGATCAACAAAGAAAGAACAATATTTAAAACATTAAAAAAAAGAGTCTCATTGTCTAACCGAGTCCCTCCGCTGTCTGTCAGAGTGGCCAGTATGATCTCCCAGTTCACCGAGGGGATGAACAGCTGTGGTGGATTGTGGGACACGGTACAGTCCCAGTGGGAGGCATTTGTCCCAGTGATGACGAGTGCACGGCAGGAGCCTCTGACCCTGGAGGAGTTCAAGCAGCTCTTCCACGTCTGCTACAGCCACGTAGGTTCCCAGCTGAGGGCGTCTGAGGAGGCCACAATGGGACACTGGGAAACGGTGCTCACCTTCATAAACAGTAAGCACGGAGGGATGGATGGAAGTAAAGATTAGACATCCCTGGGGTTCTTCTGGAAGTTTGCTGTGTCTTTTGAAGTGCTTCAGCTTGTACTGAGAGAGCATTTTATTCAAATAATTCTTCCGTGTGCACCATCAGATGATCAGGCAGAGTTTTCCTTTGAGGACGTCCTGGCCTTCATCACAGGAGCTGATCACCTGCCTCCTCTTGGGTTCCCCAGGTTGATCTCGCTGCATTTCTACTCCCAGGTAGGCATTCCTCAGATCAGAGACTCAGATACCAAGCTGTCCACAGAGAAATCTCAGCTCAAACTGGAATGACTCTCAGTAGATCACATGATTCCATCAAGGCCTGACGGTCCCTTTTTTAAAATTCATTCAAGCAGCACGAAACTGCACTCATAGATACCTGTTCCACAACTAGGACTATCACAATGTTAAAGTAAATTCCTGGATCTTTCTTGTGCCAAGTACAATCTTTCCACCAAGTTTTGACAGAGGTAAACATGTGACTTTTTAAAGACTAGACATCTAAACTGTTCACCTTGATATGATTCATACCACTTTTCTTCAGTTTCAAGATCAATCTTCATGTCACATTTCTTTTGTTTTGAATTCTTTTTCCAGGATGGTCTCCCCCACGCCTCCACCTGTGCACTGGAGCTCTTCCTGCCGAGGGCCGTGGCGGGGGCTGTGGATCTGTTGGCGCTGCTGAGCAGAGCCGTGCACGAGGCCCTGGGCTTCACACATCTCCAGAGAGACGGATAGGACATGTGCACAGAACTGATGACGGGTTTAGGAACTGGAAGCCCTCCTGAAAACCTTGGGTCCTGCTAAAAACTGACTTAGTGGCGCTCAGAGGATTCTGCCAGACATTAACAATGAGACTGAGACGAGAGTTGCATCACGGTGAGGGGTTTAAGTGATGGTCTGTGAACAGTTAGTTGCTTTTGTCACTTTAACTCCTGTAACCTGAGGACAAGGCTGAGCTCAGTTTTTGTTTAAAGCTTCATTCATTCAGAGTCAGGTGTATGAGAGCAGCACACAATCATTTCTTTTGTGTCATGGAAACAAGTCAATTGTGGCCATAAGGTATGTAGATGATAGATGAGGCTGGAGGAATTGTGTCGTATTGTACGATACATGCACACTACAGTTGTCACAAATTCATTCCACGCGATAAGTTTTCTTTTAAACTTTTAATAGTTATTCAAAAAACAATGCTAAATTCCTGTATCTCCAGTTTGTACATATTTTCATACAGATATCTGTGACATCTAAACAGAACAGCTGTTATTTGTAATTTCATACACTGAGCATTGTTAGATAATCAACATTTTCCCTCTTTTATATCTGTTTCAAAACATGTTTAATTGGTGATCTCAACAAATTTTATATATGTATTCTGTATGCTTTAAAAACAAACAAAAAAAAAAGATTTATTAAAGAATACAATGAATGGACGCTTCACGCTAATATGCCTCTTTATTTATCTTTCGAAAGGATACGACACAACATAACTGCTTTACTCATTCATCAAGTGTCTCAACTAAATAAGTTTCTATATTTATACATTCATATTGCTTATCCTGTGAGGGTTGGTTGGGGGGGGGGTTTGGAGCCAATGTGTAAAATTCATGTAAGAACAATAAATAAGAATTGTAAAATAATCATATGATAATATTGACTCTGTCTGAAGAGTCCCTGCAGCAAGGAAGTAAGACATGACGGATACATACAGGTTATACTTCATGATCACGAAGGGTTAAACTTGCTTTTACACGTATTTAACACTTCATGCTTCATTAAATTGACTGAAACAGGGTCAAATAAAAACCACCAAAAAAAAATTTATCCATTCCTTCATGGTGCCTCGAGACCATGAAACAGAAACAATGATGTGCTTGCAGAGGCTTTATAACCTTCATGAAGAATGTCCCAGCACCACCTGACTAACAAGCAGTGCTTTCACATGCTGTTCCTCTGGTGAACTGGAAAGACGAGTCTGAATTAATTCTCGACATGGCAAGACAAAGGAAGTTCACATTCATTTGAGGTGACGGTGGACTTGGCCAGTAATAGTGACCTAACATTCCTATTGTGGTTCGACCTTTAATAAGGAAGCTCACCAAGGTTATTGTTGCCGGTGTTTTGTGTGAATCATTATCACATTTATGAGAAATGAAGGGAGGAGTGAGCGGGAAACTGTTTGTGAGTTTCCTGTCTACTTGGGCCAGCATTACAGCTACTGCTCCAGTTACAAAGCATGGGAACTACAGACACCAATTAATAAAAAACACCTCTTTGACAGATCAAATTTCTTGGTTTGAGATTCCCAGCTTACTGTGCTCATAACTTTACACTTGAGTCAAATGCACTTCTCTATTATTTACAATCCTGGGAAATAAAATCAACTGTGCTGTGCTGCAAATATTTGACATGTTATTTAACAAAATAAAAGGTGCATGAGGGGACTTCCAAGCTTCTGCATTTCCCCCAAAACACCTTCTCATGCACCTTGAGCACAATCCAGCTACTTCTGGTGGTTTGGAAATAGATGTTGTGGATCTTTGCAGCACAGTGGAGCACAATTACATCTGATGTGTTTAGCTAACTGTCACAAAACTCAAATATTTCTTTCCATATATAATAAAATCATTATGATGAACTCCCCTTTTACATTGTGTTAAAACTATACCACCAGTACAATTGTTTTTTTTACAGTCTCTGTCCCCATGGAGCTTCTATGGGGCAACTATGGGACCCTTTCAATGGTTTTCACGTTCACTGTGAAGTCTGTGCTGTTCAGGAGCGTCGTTCTAAAGAACTAAATGGAGAGAAAAACACAGAATAGACATCAGAAGATCAATCTCATTTCCTTCACCCCATCCATTTGTATTGTGTACATGCATTATCGTGGTTTATATTGAGTGAAGAGATTTAACGGAAGAGTTATTTTAACATTTCTGTTTTACGTACCTGATTGACACGCTCAGCGATGGTTCCATTGCTGAGCTCACCATACGTGGTGATTTTCATTTTTAGATATATTATTGCTGCAGTGCCTGCAGGGATTGACAACGCTTAACATTTAGAAATTAATTCAAACAACAGTGAATGATTAAATACTTATTCTATGTGAAAACACTCCTTGTGAATAGAGTAACTGTGGTCACTGATTTACTTTCTGGGATATTGCCCAAATGTTTTTTTTAACATTGTGGTGCTTGTGTCAACTATTAACAAATGAATGAATGAAAAATACATAACCACCATATTATGTTTTAGATTGTAATCTATCTCCGGTTGAAATATAATCCTGCCCAAATTCTATTTAAACCACACTGGGATAATATACATTATGAAGTCATGACAATTTGAAATCAGTTACCTGGAGGTGTTGTAGTTGGGGCTGGAGGTGTTGTAGTTGTGGCTGGAGATGTTGTAGTTGTGGCTGGAGGTGTTGTGGTTGGAGCTGTAGTTGTTGTGGTTGGGACTGTAGTTGTTGTGGTTGGGGCTGTAGTTGTTGTGGTTGGGACTGTAGTTGTTGTGGTTGGGGCTGTAGTTGTTGTGGTTGGGGCTGTAGTTGTTGTGGTTGGGACTGTAGTTGTTGTGGTTGGAGCTGTAGTTGTTGTGGTTGGGACTGTAGTTGTTGTGGTTGGAGCTGTAGTTGTTGTGGTTGGGACTGTAGTTGTTGTGGTGGGACTGTAGTTGTTGTGGTTGGGACTGTAGTTGTTGTGGTTGGGGCTGTAGTTGTTGTGGTTGGGACTGTAGTTGTTGTGGTTGGGGCTGTAGTTGTTGTGGTTGGGGCTGTAGTTGTTGTGGTTGGGACTGTAGTTGTTGTGGTTGAGCTGAGTTGTTGTGGTTGGGACTGTAGTTGTTGTGGTTGGACTGAGTTTGTGGTTGGGATATAGTTGTTGTGGTTGGGCGAGTTGTGTGGTTGGGACTGTAGTTGTTGTGGTTGGGGCTGTAGTTGTTGTGGTTGGGCCTGTAGTTGTTGTGGTTGGGACTGTAGTTGTTGTGGTTGGAGCTGTAGTTGTTGTGGTTGGGACTGTAGTTGTTGTGGTTGGGACTGTAGTTGTTGTGGTTGGAGCTGTAGTTGTTGTGGTTGGGACTGTAGTTGTTGTGGTTGGGACTGTAGTTGTTGTGGTTGGGGCTGTAGTTGTTGTGGTTGGGGCTGTAGTTGTTGTGGTTGGGGCTGTAGTTGTTGTGGTTGGGACTGTAGTTGTTGTGGTTGGGGCTGTAGTTGTTGTGGTTGGGACTGTAGTTGTTGTGGTTGGGGCTGTAGTTGTTGTGGTTGGGGCTGTAGTTGTTGTGGTTGGGACTGTAGTTGTTGTGGTTGGAGCTGTAGTTGTTGTGGTTGGGACTGTAGTTGTTGTGGTTGGAGCTGTAGTTGTTGTGGTTGGGACTGTAGTTGTTGTGGTTGGGGCTGTAGTTGTTGTGGTTGGGGCTGTAGTTGTTGTGGTTGGGGCTGTAGTTGTTGTGGTTGGGGCTGTAGTTGTTGTGGTTGGGACTGTAGTTGTTGTGGTTGGGACTGTAGTTGTTGTGGTTGGAGCTGTAGTTGTGGTTGGGACTGTAGTTGTTGTGGTTGGGACTGTAGTTGTTGTGGTTGGAGCTGTAGTTGTTGTGGTTGGGACTGTAGTTGTTGTGGTTGGGACTGTAGTTGTTGTGGTTGGGGCTGTAGTTGTTGTGGTTGGGACTGTAGTTGTTGTGGTTGGGGCTGTAGTTGTTGTGGTTGGGACTGTAGTTGTTGTGGTTGGGGCTGTAGTTGTTGTGGTTGGGGCTGTAGTTGTTGTGGTTGGGGCTGTAGTTGTTGTGGTTGGGCCTGTAGTTGTTGTGGTTGGGACTGTAGTTGTTGTGGTTGGAGCTGTAGTTGCTGTGGTTGGAGCTGTAGTTGTTGTAGTTGGAGCTGCCGTGGTTGGAGCTGCCGTGGTTGGAGCTGTAGTTGCTGTAGTTGGAGCTGCCGTGGTTGGAGCTGTCATGGTTGTTACTACAATTGTTGTTTGATTAACATCTGTGGTCCGTGTTGATTATGTAAAGAGACGTTATGAAAGAGAGAAAAAAAGTTAAGGAATCCTGAATAGAAGAAAATCAAAGATGACTTGAACATAACACATATCCTCTGTCTCCCCTGAACAAGCTGCTTCATTACAACCGAGTGGGAAACTTATCAATCCATATGTGTTTTTGTGCTGACACAACCAAAACCTTGTGGATAAGTAGATAAAGTATGAGAGGAAGGATGACTTATCAGATTTGAGTTGTGTTTCTAAACATGCAGGTTTTATCATTTGGTATCAATTGAAACAGCAGTTTCTACCAAGTTTGATACAAGGAAATAAAACGCTGCTTCTCAAACAAAGTGAACAAAAGGAACTGAACATATTTAAAGCACAACACAGACTATATGTCTGTAAACCTAAATCACTGAGCTGCAAAGCAATGCCAAGCTCAAGAATGCGTAACAACCTTGTTCTGATCGAGTTCTATAAACACTATGTCTAACAAGCCACTGCTGTGAACCAGTTCAGAATCAATTTCACCCAAGATTTGCTGACCCAAGCCTGGAAAACAAGCTGTAAGCAGCATCTTCATCACTACCATCTGACACCAGGCTGAACCTAAGAGAAGAAGCTCCAACCCGCGTGTCAGAGAGCTGCTGTGATACATCTCTTCAATAATTTAATGTTGCCTTGAAAGGATGTCGTGAAATTTGAAATTGGCCTTGAGTCAAAGTCTGTTGGTCTGTATTTTATTAGCCTTAATTTAACCATGTTAGTCCCATTGAGATGAAGAGTCTCTTTTACAAGGGAAATTATTATTTTCTCTTTTTTAGTATTAATTACAATCAGATGTAAGACATGTATACAGTGTCTAAAAGTGCTGCCAATAAACCAAGTAAAGATCCACTCCAGGTGAGAGAGTGGAACCTGAGTCTGCCGGCCAGGATTTACAGTTGTGTACTTGTTAATGATTCTCCTATGTCCTTGACAAAGATCCATTCAAGTATCAAATGTCATCTTGGAAATGAAGTAAACCCAATGAATTGTTTCTTTTCAATCCCATTTAATCAAGTAATTACTTTATTCATCTCTGAAACCTTTTACCAAGTTTTTATAACTTTAGGATGGTTTAGTCATAAAGTCGTATCTGTAATTATTCTCATGATTAGTCTTAATTAATCCTGTGTTATAACCTGTTGCAACAAAATAACACATTTTCTTTTGGTTTAATTATTGTTGTTTTATGTTGCTTGCAGCAAATTATATTTATTTCATCAGACAACAATAGTAACTTTTTGAAGGAGACACCAATAGCAGGCAAAAACATATCCCATTATTTTTCAGAATTTCAAATAGATAACACATAATAACACACATGAATCACTAATCACCACGGAGCTGCTCTTCAAGTACTCTCCTAAATTACGTATAATAAAATGCTGACCTTGGGCACAGGATGCATGAAAATATCCAAGCAAAAATATACAATAGAGGATTGTTCTTTCCATGATGGGTGGTGTTACTCCTCACTACTACAAGAACAGAGTGGTAGTTTGTCTTTGATTTCTAATGTGCTTAAGTTGTGCTTTGCTCCTCCTTCAGCTCCAGAGAGCGTGACAAGGTAGCAGTGATAGAGGCTGCAGTCATATAACCGGAAAAACCAGGTAAGCTATCAGACGTGCATGTTTACAAAATACACAACACACTACAAACGAAAGTATCACCAAAAAAAAGAAAACTAAAAAGAGGAGACGGACAAACCAGTTCTTCAAAAATAATTACAACTCGTCATAGTTTGCAATGATTGGTGAGAAAGTCTTTGTTTTTTTTGGTCAGAAAAATTAAATTTTTTGAAGATTACAGTTTATATTGTAAGTTGTAGTTCACACATGGAATGCTGAGAATCAATTAGTGAGTGTTTAAGGACAGTATGCGTTTGATTTTTACACATATGAAAAGGTTACTTAAGTGGAACTTGAACACATATGACACCATGATGTGTTGGCTCCAGTCAAATTGTTAGGGTAGTGGTTGTTGTAGTTGGGGTAAAATCAACTGTGCTGTGCTGCAAATATTTTACATGTTATTTAACAAAATAAAAGGTGCATGAGGGGACTTCCAAGCTTCTGCATTTCCCCCAAAACACCTTCTCATGCACCTTGAGCACATCCAGCTACTTCTGGTGGTTTGGAAATAGATGTTGTGGATCTTTGCAGCACAGTGGAGCACACTTACATCTGATGTGTTTAGCTAACTGTCACAAAACTCAAATATTTCTTTCCATATATAATAAAATCATTATGATGAACTCCCCTTTTACATTGTGTTAAAACTATACCACCAGTACAATTGTTTTTTTTACAATCTCTGTCCCCATGGAGCTTCTATGGGGCAACTCTGACCCTTTCAATGGATTTCACTTTCACTGTGAAGTCTGTGCTGTTCAGGAGCGTCGTTCTAAAGAACTAAATGGAGAGAAAAACACAGAATAGACATCAGAAGATCAATCTCATTTCCTTCACCTCATCCATTTGTATTGTGTACATGCATTATCGTGGTTTATATTGAGTGAAGAGATTTAACGGAAGAGTTATTTTAACATTTCTGTTTTACGTACCTGATTGACACGCTCAGCGATGGTTCCATTGCTGAGCTCACCATACGTGGTGATTTTCATTTGTAGATATATTATGCAGTGCCTGCAGGGATTGACAACGCTTAACATTTAGAAATTAATTCAAACAACAGTGAATGATTAAATACTTATTCTATGTGAAAAGACTCCTTGTGAATAGAGTAACTGTGGTCACTGATTTACTTTCTGGGATATTGCCCAAATGTTTTTTAACATTGTGGTGCTTGTGTCAACTATTAACAAATGAATGAATGAAAAATACATAACCACCATATTATGTTTTAGATTGTAATTTATCTCCTGTTGAATTATAATCCTGCCCAAATTCTATTAAACCACACTGGGATAATATACATTATGAAGTCATGACAATTTGAAATCAGTTACCTGGACTGGTGTTGTAGTTGTGGCTGGAGTGTTGTTAGTGGCTGGAGATGTTGTAGTTGTGGCTGGAGGTGTTGTGGTTGGAGCTGTAGTTGTTGTGGTTGGGACTGTAGTTGCTGTGGTTGGGGCTGTAGTTGTGTGGTTGGGACTGTAGTTGTTGTGGTTGGGGCTGTAGTTGTTGTGGTTGGGGCTGTAGTTGCTGTGGTTGGGACTGTAGTTGCTGTGGTTGGAGCTGTAGTTGCTGTGGTTGGACTGTAGTTGTGGTTGGTTTGCAGCTTGTTGTGGCTGGGACTGTAGTTGTTGTGGTTGGGACTGTAGTTGCTGTGGTTGGGGCTGTAGTTGTTGTGGTTGGGACTGTAGTTGTGCAGTTGCTGTGGTTGGGACTGTAGTTGTTGTGGTTGGGGCTGTAGTTGTTGTGGTTGGGCCTGTAGTTGTTGTGGTTGGGACTGTAGTTGTTGTGGTTGGAGCTGTAGTTGTTGTGGTTGGGACTGTAGTTGTTGTGGTTGGGACCGTAGTTGTTGTGGTTGGAGCTGTAGTTGTTGTGGTTGGGACTGTAGTTGCTGTGGGACTGTAGTTGTTGTGGTTGGAGCCGTAGTTGTAGGCTTGGACTGTAGTTGCTGTGGTTGGGGCTGTAGTTGTTGTGGTTGGGACTGTAGCTTGTGGTTGGACCGTAGTTGTTGTGGTTGGGGCTGTAGTTGTTGTGGTTGGGACTGTAGTTGCTGTGGTTGGAGCTGTAGTTGCTGTGGTTGGGACTGTAGTTGTTGTGGTTGGAGCTGTAGTTGTGGTTGGGACTGTAGTTGCTGTGGTTGGGACCGTAGTTGTGTGGTTGGGGCTGTAGTTGTTGTGGCTGGGACTGTAGTTGCTGTGGTTGGGGCTGTAGTTGCTGTGGTTGGAACTGTAGTTGCTGTGGTTGGGGCTGTAGTTGTTGTGGTTGGGCCTGTAGTTGCTGTGGTTGGGACTGTAGTTGCTGTGGTTGGAGCTGTAGTTGTTGTGGTTGGGACTGTAGTTGCTGTGGTTGGAGCTGTAGTTGCCTGGGACCGTAGTTGCTGTGGTTGGGGTGGGTTGAGCTGTAGTTGTTGTGGTTGGGACCGTAGTTGTTGTGGCTGGGACTGTAGTTGCTGTGGTTGGGGCTGTAGTTGCTGTGGTTGGACTGTGTTGCTGTTGTGGCTGTAGTTGTTGTGGTTGGGACTGTAGTTGTTGTGGTTGGAGCTGTAGTTGTTGTGGTTGGGACCGTAGTTGTTGTGGTTGGTGCTGTAGTTGTTGTGGTTGGGCCTGTAGTTGTTGTAGTTGGGACTGTAGTTGCTGTGGTTGGAGCTGTAGTTGCTGTGGTTGGAGCTGTAGTTGCTGTAGTTGGAGCTGCCGTGGTTGAGCTGCCGTGGTTGGAGCTGTAGTTGCTGTAGTTGGAGCTGCCGTGGTTGGAGCTGTCATGGTTGTTACTACAATTGTTGTTTGATTAACATCTGTGGTCCGTGTTGATTATGTAAAGAGACGTTATGAAAGAGAGAAAAAAGTTATGAATCCTGAATAGAAGAAAATCAAAGATGACTTGAACATAACACATATCCTCTGTCTCCCCTGAACAAGCTGCTTCATTACAACCGAAAGGGAAACTTATCAATCCATATGTGGTTTTGTGCTGACACAACCAAAACCTTGTGGATAAGTAGATAAAGTATGAGAGGAAGGATGACTTATCAGATTTGAGTTGTGTTTCTAAACATGCAGGTTTTATCATTTGGTATCAATTGAAACAGCAGTTTCTACCAAGTTTGATACAAGGAAATAAAACGCTGCTTCTCAAACAAAGTGAACAAAAGGAACTGAACATATTTAAAGCACAACACAGACTATATGTCTGTAAACCTAAATCACTGAGCTGCAAAGCAATGCCAAGCTCAAGAATGCGTAACAACCTTGTTCTGATCGAGTCTATAAACACTATGTCTAACAAGCCACTGCTGTGAACCAGTTCAGAATCAATTTCACCCAAGATTTGCTGACCCAAGCCTGGAAAACAAGCTGTAAGCAGCATCTTCATCACTACCATCTGACACCAGGCTGAACCTAAGAGAAGAAGCTCCAACCCGCGTGTCAGAGAGCTGCTGTGATTACATCTCTTCAATAATTTAATGTTGCCTTGAAAGGATGTCGTGAAATTTGAAATTGGCCTTGAGTCAAAGTCTGTTGGTCTGTATTTTATTAGCCTTAATTTAACCATGTTAGTCCCATTGAGATGAAGAGTCTCTTTTACAAGGGAAATTATTATTTTCTCTTTTTTAGTATTAATTACAATCAGATGTAAGACATGTATACAGTGTCTAAAAGTGCTGCCAATAAACCAAGTAAAGATCCACTCCAGGTGAGAGAGTGGAACCTGAGTCTGCCGGCCAGGATTTACAGTTGTGTACTTGTTAATGATTCTCCTATGTCCTTGACAAAGATCCATTCAAGTATCAAATGTCATCTTGGAAATGAAGTAAACCCAATGAATTGTTTCTTTTCAATCCCATTTAATCAAGTAATTACTTTATTCATCTCTGGAAACCTTTTACCAAGTTTTTATAACTTTAGGATGGTTTAGTCATAAAGTCGTATCTGTAATTATTCTCATGATTAGTCTTAATTAATCCTGTGTTATAACCTGTTGCAACAAAATAACACATTTTCTTTTGGTTTAATTATTGTTGTTTTATGTTGCTTGCAGCAAATTATATTTATTTCATCAGACAACAATAGTAACTTTTTGAAGGAGACACCAATAGCAGGCAAAAACATATCCCATTATTTTTCAGAATTTCAAATAGATAACACATAATAACACACATGAATCACTAATCACCACGGAGCTGCTCTTCAAGTACTCTCCTAAATTACGTATAATAAAATGCTGACCTTGGGCACAGGATGCATGAAAATATCCAAGCAAAAATATACAATAGAGGATTGTTCTTTCCATGATGGGTGGTGTTACTCCTCACTACCAAGAACAGAGTGGTAGTTTGTCTTTGATTTCTAATGTGCTTAAGTTGTGCTTTGCTCCTCCTTCAGCTCCAGAGAGCGTGATAAGGTAGCAGTGATAGAGGCTGCAGTCATATAACCGAAAACCAGGTAAGCTATCAGACGTGCATGTTTACAAAATACACAACACACTACAAACGAAAGTATCACCAAAAAAGAAAACTAAAAAGAGGAGACGGACAAACCAGTTCTTCAAAAAAATTACAACTCGTCATAGTTTGCAATGATTGGTGAGAAAGTCTTTGTTTTTTTGGTCAGAAAAATTAAATTTTTGAAGATTACAGTTTATATTGTAAGTTGTAGTTCACACATGGAATGCTGAGAATCAATTAGTGAGTGTTTAATGACAGTATGCGTTTGATTTTACACATATGAAAAGGTTACTTAAGTGGAACTTGAACACATATGACACCATGATGTGTTGGGTCCAGTCAAATTGTTAGGTAGTGGTTGTTGTAGTTGGGGTAAAATCAACTGTGCTGTGCTGCAAATATTTTACATGTTATTTAACAAAATAAAAGGTGCATGAGGGGACTTCCAAGCTTATTTCCCAAAACACCTTCTCATGCACCTTGAGCACATCCAGCTACTTCTGGTGGTTGAAATAGATGTTGTGGATCTTTGCAGCACAGTGGAGCACACTTACATCTGATGTGTTTAGCTAACTGTCACAAAACTCAAATATTTCTTTCCATATATTATAAAATCATTATGATGAACTCCTTTACATTGTGTTAAAACTATACCACCAGTACAATTGTTTTTTTACAATCTCTGTCCCCATGGAGCTTCTATGGGGCAACTATGGGACCCTTTCAATGGATTTCACTTTCACTGTGAAGTCTGTGCTGTTCAGGAGCGTCGTTCTAAGAACTAAATGGAGAAAAACACAGAATAGACATCAGAAGATCAATCTCATTTCCTTCACCCCATCCATTTGTATTGTGTACATGCATTATCGTGGTTTATATTGAGTGAAGAGATTTAACGGAAGAGTTATTTTAACATTTCTGTTTTACGTACCTGATTGACACGCTCAGCGATGGTTCCATTGCTGAGCTCACCATACGTGGTGATTTTCATTTGTAGATATATTATATCTTCAGTGCCTGCAGGGATTGACAATGCTTAACATGTGGAAATTGATTCAAACAACAGTGAATGATTAAATACTTATTCTATGTGAAAAGACTCCTTGTGAATAGATTAACTGTGGTCACTGATTTACTTTCTGGGATATTGCCCAAATGTTTTTTTTAACATTGTGGTGCTTGTGTCAACTATTAACAAATGAATGAATGAAAAATACATAACCACCATATTATGTTTTAGATTGTAATTTATCTCCTGTTGAATTATAATCCTGCCCAAATTCTGTTTTAACCACACTGGGATAATATACATTATGAAATCATGACAATTTGAAATCAGTTACCCTGGGCTGGAGTGGTAGTCGTTGTTGTAGTTGGAGCTGTAGTTGTTGTAGTTGGAGCTGTAGTTGCTGTGGTTGGAGCTGTAGTGTTTGTAGTTGGGACTGTAGTTGCTGTGGTTGGAGCTGTAGTTGTTGTAGTTGGGACTGTAGTTGCTGAGGTTGGAGCTGTAGTTGTTGTAGTTGGGGCTGCAGTTGCTGTGGTTGGAGCTGTAGTTGCTGTGGTTGGAGCTGTAGTTGGGGCTGTAGTTGAGCTGTAGTT